>NC_143038.1:1227500-1315000 GCF_057628025.1 Oncorhynchus mykiss
GATCTCCAGTGTCTTCAGCAACATTTCTTCACAATGGACACATGTGACAGTGTATGTTTGGCAGCGAGTGCGGGGATATGTGGGGATGTGTGAGTAGGAGAGGTGGGGGATGTGTGTGTGTGTGTGTGCGTGCGTGCGTGTGTGTGTGTGTCAGGTCAGGGAGGGTCTCAGTATAGTCAGTACAGATGTATCCCTCATCAGTAAAGGTTCTGAATAGGAGAGGAAGACAGCGGATACAGGAAGAATCCTCTCACCCCTCCTATCCTCTCCTTTCTCACCCTGACAGAAGGAGAGTCTCTGGGGAGTCACACTTACATTTCCTCCCTCCCCATCCCACCCCTCCATCGTCTTCCAAATCTCTACAGGCCCGGCTGTCTGGGCGGAGAGAGAGAAAGAGAGAGCGAAAGGAGGAAGTGAAAGAGCGAGGAGAGAGAGTTTAGTTGAGTTCTCTCCAACAGGAAATTACCCATGTTGTTCTCAGAGTGCTCTAATCCCTTTTTAATATCAGGTTGTGGGGCAACCAGGGGGAGGAGCAGATAGGTGGGTAAAGAGAGGAAAATAGAGAGAGAAAGAAAGAGAAAGAAAGAAAGGAGAGAGAAAGAAAGAAAGAGGAGAGAGAAACAAAGAGACAAGTGTGCAGTAAAAATGGGCAAAAAACACATTTCTTTCCACGGGGCCGGAGGCTGAGACAGAGATCCAGCTTAATCCCCACCCTCTTCAACATATATATCAACGAATTGGAGAGGGCACTAGAACAGTCTGCAGCACTCGGCCTCACCATACTAGAATCTGAATTCAAATGTCTACTGTTTGCTGATGATCTGGTGCTTCTGTCCCCAAACAAGGAGTGTCTACAGCAGCACCTAGATCTTCTGTACAGATTCTGTCAGACCCGGGCCCTGACAGTAAATCTCAGTAAGACCAAAATAATGGTGTTCAAAAAAGGTCCAGTCGCCAGGACCACAAATACAAATTACATCTAGACACAGTTGTCCTAGAGCACACAAAAAACTATACATACCTCGGCCTAAACATCAGCGCCACAGGTAACTTCCACAAAGCTGTGAACGATCTGAGAGACAAGGCAAGAAGGGTATTCTATGCCATCAAAAGGAACATCAAATATGACATATCAATTAGGATCTGGCTAAAAATACTTGAATCAGTTCTAGAACCCATTGCCCTTTATGGTTGTGAGGTCTGGGGTCCGCTCAACAACCAAGAATTCACAAAATGGGACAAACACCAAATTGAGACTCTGTATGCAGAATTCGGCAAAAATATCCTCAGTAAAACACCAAATAATGCATGCAGAGCAGAATTAGGCTGATACCCGCTAATGATCAAAATCCAGAAAAGAGCCGTTAAATTCTACAACCACCTAAAAGGAAGCGATTCCCAAACCTTCCATAACAAAGCCATTACCTACAGAAAGATGGACTTGGAAAAGAGTCCCCTAAGCAAGCCGGTCCTGGGGCACTGTTCACAAACAGAACCCACAGAGCCCCAGGACAGCAACGCAATTAGACCCAACCAAATCATGAGAAAACAAAAAGATAATTACTTGACACATTGGAAAGAATTTACAAAAAACAGAGCAAACTAGAATGCTATTTGGCCCTAAACAAAGAGAACACAGTGGCAGAATACCTGACCACTGTGACTGACCCAAACTTAAGGAAAGCTTTGACTATGTACAGACTCAGTGAGCATAGCCTTGCTATTGAGAAAGGCCGTTGAAGGCAGACATGGCTCTCAAGAGAAGACAGGCTATGTGCACACTGCCCACAAAATGAGGTGGAAACTGAGCTGCACTTCCTAACCTCCTGCCCAATGTATGACCATATTAGAGAGACATATTTCCCTCAGATTACACAGACCCACAAATAATTTGAAAACAAAACCAATTTTTATAAAGTCCTAAATCTACTGGGTGAAATTCCATCACAGCAGCAAGATTTGTGACCTGTTGTCACAAGAAAAGGGCAACCAGTGAAGAACAAACACCGTAGTAAATACAACCTATATTTATTTATTTTCCCTTTTGTACTTTAACTATTTGGAACTTCTGTATGTGTAATGTTTACTGTTATTTTTGATTGTTTATTTCACTTTTGTTTATTATCTACCTCACTGGCTTTGGTGATGTTAACATATGTTTCCCAAGACAATAAAGCTCTTAAATTGAATTGAATTGAAATTGAATTGAGAGAGAGAGACATGGTGTTGGGTGGGTGGGTGGGTGGGTGGGGGGGGGGGGTAGAGGTAAAGGAGATGGAGGTAAAAGACAATCTAGGACAGCCTAAAAGATTCTGTCTTCTGTCTGTCTGTACATAACTACTTATACTGTACTATGTGCTATTAGATGTGAATATAATTGTGGCGAAGGAAAATAAACAAAATAGCATTCTTCATTGGTAAAAGCTCCTAATATATTTTGGGGACATACATGTGGTGCGTGTGGCCTGCTCAGCTAGTGGACAGACAGACACTATGACAGCAAGACAGAGACGAGAAGGATACCAAGACATTAATCAGTGTCACTTAGAAGAAATCGATCCTCCCATTAGCCTGCCACTGTGGAGATAGGCAGTACAATGAGACGGAACACCCTGGAGACAGAACTCACAGTACAGGGGTCATACCTTATTGACCTCTACGGATGATGCAGCATCACTGTCAGGAGGGTGAGGTCTGTATCCCCCCCCCCCTCCCCCAGAGCATGCCAGTAGTCACCCATAGGTTGAGGGGGTGAGAGGCTGAGGGGGTACAGAGAAAAGAGAGAAAGAGAAAGAGAGTGGAACAGAGAAAGGAGAGAGAGAGAAAGAGAGTGGAACAGAGAAAGGAGAGAGAGAGAAAAAGAGTGGAACAGAGAAAGGAGAGAGAGAGAAAGAGAAAGAGAGGGGAGCAGAGAAAGGAGAGAAAGAAAGGGAGGGGAACAGAGAAAGGAGAGAGAGAGAAAGAGAAAGAGGGGGGAACAGAGAAAGGAGAGAGAGAGAAATAGAAAGGGAGGGGAACAGAGAAAGGAGAGAGAGAGAAAGAGAAAGAGGGGGGAACAGAGAAAGGAGAGAGAGAGAAATAGAAAGGGAGGGGAACAGAGAAAGGAGAGAGAGAGAAAGAGAAAGAGAGGGGAACAGAGAAAGGAGAGAAAGAGAAAGAGAGTGGAACAGAGAAAGGAGAGAGAGAGAAAAAGAAAGAGGGGAACAGAAAGGAGAGAGAGAGAAAGAGAAAGAGAGGGGAACAGAGAAAGGAGAGAGGGAAAGAGAAAGAGAGGGGAACAAAGAAAGGAGAGAGAGAAAGAGAAAGGGAGGGGAACAGAGAAAGGAGAGAGAGAGAAAGAGAAAGGGAGGGGAACAGAGAAAGGAGAGAGAGAGAAAAAGAAAGAGGGGAACAGAAAGGAGCGAGAGAGAAAGAGAAAGAGAGGGGAACAGAGAAAGGAGAGAGGGAAAGAGAAAGAGAGGGGAACAAAGAAAGGAGAGAGAGAAAGAGAAAGGGAGGGGAACAGAGAAAGGAGAGAGAGAGAAAGAGAAAGGGAGGGGAACAGAGAAAGGAGAGAAAGAGAAAGAGAAAGGGAGGGGAACAGAGAAAGGAGAGAAAGAGAAAGGGAGGGGAACAGAGAAAGGAGAGAGAAAGAGAAAGGGAGGGGACAGAGAAAGGAGAGAGAGAGAAAGAGAAGGGGAGGGGAACAGAGAAAGGAGAGAGAGAGAAAGAGAAAGGGAGGGGAACAGAGAAAGGAGAGAAAGAGAAAGAGAAAGGGAGGGGAACAGAGAAAGGAGAGAAAGAGAAAGGGAGGGGAACAGAGAAAGGAGAGAGAAAGAGAAAGGGAGGGGACAGAGAAAGGAGAGAGAGAGAAAGAGAAGGGGAGGGGAACAGAGAAAGGAGAGAGAGAAAGAGAAAGAGAGGGGAACAGAGAAAGGAGAGAGAGAAAGAGAAAGGGAGGGGAACAGAGAAAGGAGAGAGAGAGAAAGAGAAAGGGAGGGGAACAGAGAAAGGAGAGAGAGAAAGAGAGGGGAACAGAGAACGAGAGGGGAACAGAGAAAGGAGAGAGAAAGAGAAAGGGAGGGGAACAGAGAAAGGAGAGAGAGAAAGAGAAAGAGAGGGGAACAGAGAAAGGAGAGAGAGAAAGAGAAAGGGAGGGGAACAGAGAAAGGAGAGAAAGAGAAAGAGAGGGGAACAGAGAAATGAGAGAAAGAGAAAGGGAGGGGAACAGAGAAAGGAGAGAGAGAGAAAGAGAGAGAAAGGGAGGGGAACAGAGAAAGGAGAGAGAGAAAGAGAAAGAGAGGGGAACAGAGAAAGGAGAGAGAGAGAAATAGAGAGGGGAACAGAGAAAGGAGAGAGAGAGAGAAAGGGAGGGGAACAGAGAAAGGAGAGAAAGAGAAAGGGAGGGGAACAGAGAAAGGAGAGAGAGAAAAAGAGAAAGGGAGGGGAACAGAGAAAGGAGAGAGAGAGAGAAAGGGGGGGGAACAGAGAAAGGAGAGAGAGAGAGAGAGAGAAAGAGAAAGGGAGGGGAACAGAGAAAGGAGAGAGAGAGAGAGAAAGAGAGGGGAACAGAGAAAGGAGAGAGAGAGAGAGAAAGATAAAGGGAGGGGAACAGAGAAAGGAGAGAGAGAGAGAGAAAGATAAAGGGAGGGGAACAGAGAAAGGAGAGAGAGAGAGAGAGAGAGAAAGGGAGGGGAACAGAGAAAGGAGAGAGAGAGAGAAAGATAAAGGGAGGGGAACAGAGAAAGGAGAGAGAGAGAGAGAGAGAGAGAAAGGGAGGGGAACAGAGAAAGGAGAGAGAGAAAGAGAAAGGGAAGGGAACAGAGAAAGGAGAGAGAGAGAGAGAAAGGGAGGGGAACAGAGAAAGGAGAGAGAGAGAAAGAGAAAGGGAGGGGAGCAGAGAAAGGAGAGAGAGAGAGAGAGAAAGGGAGGGGAACAGAGAAAGGAGAGAGAGAGAGAAAGAGAGGGGAACAGAGAAAGGAGAGAGAGAGAGAGAGAGAGAAAGGGAGGGGAACAGAGAAAGGAGAGAGAGAGAGAAAGAGAGGGGAACAGAGAAAGGAGAGAGAGAGAAAGAGAGGGTAACAGAGAAAGGAGAGAGAGAGAAAGAGAGGGGAACAGAGAGAGAGAGAGAAAGAGAAAGAGAGGGGAACAGAGAAAGGAGAGAGAGAGAAAGGTGAATATCACTTATTATAAATGAGATCATTAACTATCAGCTCTTGGAATATCCAGGGCCTATACTCTTCACATTTTGGTTATAAAACAACAAATCCAGAATTGATTAAAAACATCAAGGGACAGGACATCATAATCCTACTGGAAACATGGTGTCGTGGAGACATAGATACTCAGTGTCCCTCAGGCTATAGAGAAAGTTTACTACCATCAATCAAACATAAAAATGTTAAACGGGGCCGAGACTCAGGTGGAATCATCATTTGGCATAAGCAGGACTTAGCACTGAATGAAATGAAAAAAGGTACCACTCACATTTGGCTAAAACTTAACAAAGGTACAATCTATTGTGACAATGATGTATACATATGTGCAGCTTATGCTCCTCCTTCAGATTCATCATATTATGATGATCAGTTTTTTGACAATCTCCAGACAGAAATCATTACATTTCAGGCGCAGGGTAAAGTGCTTCTTTGTGGAGATTTCAATGCAAGAACAGGTTCTGAGCCTGACTACACTGATGCGGGAGGTAACCACCACATATTTGGACACCCCTCCTTGTACAGTAGCCCTATTATAAATAATAGAAACAGTCCTGACCAAATACTGAACAAAAATGGAAAAGAGTTAGTACATCTCTGTCGAGCCTTAGGTCTGTACATGCTTAATGGTAGAATCAGAGGGGACTCTTTAGGTCAGTTTACTTACTGCTCAGCTCTTGGGACAAGTGTAGTCGATTATGCCATCACTGACATTGACCCCTCCTCCATTAGTGCATTCACTGTCAGACCACAGACACCATTGTCAGATCACAGTCAGATCAACGTGTTTCTGAAGAAATTAACTGGCAATATTCATTCAAAAAAACAGCCCAATAAACTTTACAACATAAACCAATCGTTCAGATGGGCTCCAAACAGTGCAGAGGCATTCATTGAAACATTGAACTCAAATGAAATGATGAACTCTATACAGTTTTTCAATAACTCACAGTACCAAAACAATAAAGATGGTGTCAATTCAGCTACCCAAAACATCAACTGCATATTCCAAAAAGCAGCATCGAAAGCAAATTTGAGAAAACCAAAGCAATGCAACATCAGAAGCAAAAATCAAAATGTTTCTGACAAATGGTTTGATAATGAATGTAAAACAATTAGAAAACACCTAAGACAAATGTCAAACAAAAAACATAAGCAGCAAAACAACCCAGAGCTACGATATGAATACTTTGAAACTCTGAAACAGTATAAACAAACACTGAAATGCAAGAAATTGAATTATACCAACAAGACACTTGATGAAATTGAAAACGCAATTGACCAAAATCAGTTCTGGGACATGTGGAACAATTTAAGCACATCAAAGCCACAAGAATTAGCCATACAAGATGTAGGAATTTGGAAAACTTACTTTGATAATCTATACAAAAACATCCCACAAAAAGACTTAAACCAGAACCAATTAGAAATTAAAGAAAAATTGAACATCCTGGAATCAGTCATTAAAAACAACCAAAATCCATTAGATTACCCAATAACCCAACAAGAACTAAATGAAAAGCTAAAATCTATTAAATCAAAAAAGGCTTGTGGTGTAGACAACATCAGAAATGAAATGCTGAAAAACAGCACACCTGAGTTGCAAAATGCTGTGCTTAAATTGTTCAACATGGTTTTAACTTCTGGCTGCTTCCCTGATGTCTGGAACCAGGGGCTCATCTCCCCTATCCACAAAAGTGGAGACAAATCAGACCCCAATAATTACAGGGGAATTTGCGTCAACAGTAACTTGGGAAAGATTTTCTGTAGCATTTTGAATTCAAGAATTCAAACCTTTCTTCAAGAAAAAAATGTAATAAGTAAATGTCAAATTGGCTTTCTCCCTAACCATCGCACTACTGACCATATATACACCTTACACACACTAATTAATAAACACGTCCACCAAAAAAAAGAGGGCAAAATCTTTGCTTGCTTTATTGACTTTAAAAAAGCATTTGATTCGATTTGGCACGAAGGGCTATTCTACAAAATTCTACAAAGTGGGCTTGGTGGTAAGGTGTATGACTTAATAAAATGTATGTACACAGAAAACAAGTGTGCAATAAAAATCAAAAACCAAAGAACAGAATTTTTTTCACAATGTCGAGGTGTGAGACAAGGCTGCAATTTGAGTCCAAATCTTTTCAACATTTATATCAATGAATTAGCAGACATGTTGGACCAATCTCCAGCCCCAGGACTCACACTATTTGACACAGAGGTGAAATACCTGCTATATGCTGATGACTTGGTACTTCTATCACCAACCAAAGAAGGTCTTCAACAAAACATTAATATTCTGGAGCAATATTGCCATAATTGGGCCCTGGCAGTAAATTTCCAAAAAACTAAAATCATGATTTTCCAAAAAAAACCCAGATGTCAGAAACACAAATGTAAATTCACCCTGAACAACACCTTAATTGAACACACAAAAAATTACACCTACCTTGGTCTGACCATATCTGCATCGGGAAACTTTAATATGGCAGTGAAGGCACTCAAAGAAAAAGCCCGCAGAGCAATGTATGCAATAAAAATGAAATTATTCAAAATCAACATCCCAATTAGAATTTGGACTAAAATATTTGACAGTGTAATCCTACCAATAGCACTTTATGGAAGTGAGGTTTGGGGGCCACTCAATAAACTGGATTTTAAAATGTGGGACAAACATCCAATTGAAGCCCTACATGCAGAATTCTGTCGGAAAATTCTACAAGTCCAGAGAAATACACCAACTAATGCATGTAGGGCAGAATTGGGCCGTTTTCCAGTAATAATGAAAATACAGAAAAGATCATTAAAATTTTGGCTACATCTAAATTCAAGTCCAAATTCGAGTCTGCAATTTAAAGCACTTCAAGCCCAAGAGCTGAGCCCAGAAACGAGCCCTCTCAGTCAGCTGGTGTTGGATCTCACCAACCAAGCTGACGCCAGCACTGCTTCAAAAGAAAGAATTCCAATAAGCAAAATTATGAACCAATCAAAGGAATCATATTTACAATACTGGAAAAACGAAACAAAATCCCAAAGCCGACTAAATTGCTATCTGACCCTAAACAGAGAATATGAATTGGCTGATTATCTCTACTCTGTCAGAGATACGAAGCAGAGACAGATCCTTACCAAGTACAGGCTGAGTGACCACCGATTGGCAATAGAAACCGGCAGACATAAAAAGACATGGCTACCCAAAGAGGAGCGTGTATGTGGTCACTGCATGACAGGGGAGGTAGAGACAGAGATGCACTTTCTCCTTTACTGTGATAAATATTCCTCACAAAGAGATTCATTATTCACAGAAATGACTACATATATTCCAAATTTTTACAAATTGAACCCAGAGGAAAAACTAAGAATACTCATGGGCGAAGGAGCAATGGCTCCTCTTGCAGCCAAATATGTATTTTCCTGCCATAGCCTGAGGGACACTGAATAATAACATCTGCATAGTAAACAGTAACTTACTTATTATTACTATTATTGTTATTACTATAATTATTAATGTTTACTGTAGACTGTTACCATTTTATTGTTATTATTTTTGTATTTAATTTTGTATTATTATTTACTACCATTTTATATTATTATTTGCTATCATTTATAATTTTGTTACAATGTATATTGTATACATTGTTGCTTTGGCAATATTGACACAATGTTTTTCATGCCAATAAAGCAGCTTGAATTTGAATTTGAATTTGAAAGGGAGGGGAACAGAGAAAGGAGAGAGAGAGAGAGAGAGAGAGAGGGGAACAGAGAAAGGAGAGAGAGAGAGAGAGAGAGAGAGGGGAACAGAGAAAGGAGAGAGAGAGAGAGAGAGAGAGGGGAACAGAGAAAGGAGAGAGAGAGAGAGGGAGAGAGAGAGAGAGAGAGGGGAACAGAGAAAGGAGAGAGAGAGAGAGGGGAACAGAGAAAGGAGAGAGAGAGAGAAGACATGGTGCCGTCTCCATGAAAGCCTTTATCGTGATCACGTACCTCCTTCCTAGCCCCCTCCACTCAGTCCCCTGTGGCTGCAATGACCTCTTTTCACAGGCCGGTTGGTGACACACACACAGTACATATAGATAGGATTTGGATCACAGTTAGTGCTATTTGGGTTGTTAATTGGATTCGTTACGACATTTCTTGATTTATTTGTCTTTATTTTTTTGTGGACATTTTACTGCATTGTTAGGTGCAACATAAGCATTTCGCTGCACCAGCTATAACATTGGTTAAGCTGTGTACGTGACCAATAAACTTTGATTGGATTGGACACTCACTCATACATTCACATGACTACATCTCTCTCTCTCTCTCTCTCTCTCTCTCTCTCTCTCTCTCTCTCTCTCTCTCTCTCTCTCTCTCTCTCTCTCACCCAACATACATACCCAAACACACATGCTTTCTCTCTCTCTCTCTCTCTCTCTCTCTCTCTCTCTCTCTCTCTCTCTCTCACCCAACATACATACCCAAACACACATGCTTTCTCTCTCTCTCTCTCTCTCTCTCTCTCTCTCCCAACATACATACCCAAACACACATGCTTTCTCTCTCTCTCTCTCTCTCTCTCTCTCTCTCTCTCTCTCTCACCCAACATACATACCCAAACACGCATGCTTTCTCTCTCTTTCTCTCTCTCTCTCTCTCTCTCTCTCTCTCTCTCTCTCTCACACCCAACATACATACCCAAACACGCATGCTTTCTCTCTCTTTCTCTCTCTCTCTCTCTCTCTCTCTCTCTCTCTCTCTCTCTCTCACCCAACAAATCCCAGGTTGTCAAGCCCCTCACTACACATTATCCCTTGAGTTAAGTCAGTGTCGGCCTCCAGTGGGTCATGATATAGGATCCTGCTCTGTAAGACTGGATATAGGGCAGACTGGTTATAGGGCAGACTGGATATAGGGCAGACTGGATACAGGGCAGACTGGATACAGGGCAGACTGGATATAGGGCAGTCGGCCATGGGGTGGTGTACTCCAGAGGCAGTATGTTAGAAAAAGCCATGGCATATAGTTTACATCCTTTTCATGCTTTCACTCGTGCCCTGTGGATGGGGGCATTGTCATCCCATGGGGGCATAGCCATGGTAGCCAAAATAATGGCCTGCTCATTACATGACCCTAAGCATGATGGGATATTAATTGCTTAATTAACTCAGGAACCACACCTGTGTGGAAGCACCTGCTTTCAATATACTTTGTATCCCTCGTTTAATCAAGTGTTTCCTTTATTTTGGCTTTATATTTATTTTATTGAACCATTATTGAACCTTTATTGAACTCTGCAAGTCAGTTAAGACCAAACTCTTATTTACAATGACGGCCCACCCCGGCCAAACCCGGACGACGCTGGGCCAATTGTGCGCCGCCCTATGGGGCTCCCAATCATGGCCGGTTGTGATACAGCCCGGATTCGAACCAGGGTGTTTGTAGTGTCGCCTCAAGCACTGAGAGGCTGTATCTTCCTTGTGTATGATCTGTAATCATCTACAGACGATCCCTTATTGAATCCTGTTGTTCAGGTACATGCTGTGTTACCAAACTAAAAGATGTACGTTGGAGGGTTTATCGTAAACATTATCACAACATTCATAATCATTCATTACCCAGCACGGCTTCGAACGCTGCTCGTACAATCAGCATCCAGGATCCAACTACCCATTTTACAAACATTATTGCAACATTCATAACGGTCAGTTAGGTATTTGTTTAGTAGGCTAAATGGTGGGACTCTTATCCAGGCCTGACCGACAAGCACAAATATTACCAGAACACATTCTTCTGAAAGTACACTGGGGGAAGGTGCCATAACGGTACAGTGACTTCTGTGGCTCAGGTTGAACCTTTAACAGTTAAGGCAACAGCAAAGTCCTTGAATCATCCTAATGACATTACTAAGTAATATAAACAATACATGTTTTCAAGACAGGCACGTAAGTCCACTTTCTTTCTCTCTCTTTCTCTCCATCCAACACCTTCCCTTGTTCATGTCTGTACATGTAACCTCATAGAGGTCGTAGGTGGTGGGCCAGTGAGTGGGGGGGTTGGTCGGGTCGGGGGGTCAGGTGACCGCAGTAAGGGAGGGGAGGGGGGGGGGGGGGGGCTCAGCTCTCTAAGCACCCGTCTCCGTCAAGCCTTTCAACGGGGGACTGAAATAAACTCAATAGGAGGGCATGCTCCCTTCACAGGCGTCTGTTACGTCCCTGACTACAAAAACTGTGGAGGAGTAGACATCTGCACCCTTTGTCTGGGGTCTGGCGCCCCCCTTCTCCCTGCTTCACACACACCCCCTCTAGTCGACTCCCCGAGCCAGCCAGCCAGCCAGCATGCCTGGCTGCCCAGTGAGGGAGAAGAGAGGGAGAAGGAGGGATTATTTGGAGAGGAGAGGGGGAGGTGAGGCAGAGGGAGTTTAGGTCTTGGCTCTATATTCCTGTCTCCTTCTCTCTCTCTCTTTCTACTTCTCTATCTCTGTCTGTCTCTCTGTCTTTGTCTGTATGTTTCTCTCTCTCTTCCCCTCTCTCTCGTCCCCTCTCTCTTCTCCTCTCTCTCTTCCCATCTCTCTCTTTTCCTCTCTCTTCTCCTCTCTCGTCCTCTCTCTTCCCCTCTCTCTCTTCCCCTCTCTCTTCTCCTCTCTCTCTTCCCCTCTCCCTCTTCCCCTCTCTTTCTTCTCCTCTCTCTCTTCTCCTCTCTCTCTTCCCCTCTCTCTATTCCCCTCTCTCTCTCCTCCTCTCTCTCTTCTCCTCTCTCTTCCCCTCTCTCTCTTCCCCTCTCTCTTCTCCTCTCTCTCTTCTCCTCTCTCTTCTCCTCTCTCGTCCTCTCTCTCTTCCCCTCTCTCTCTTACCCTCTCTCTTCTCCTCTCTCTCTTCTCCTCTCTCTCTTCCCCTCTCTCTCTTCTCCTCTCTCTCTTCTCCTCTCTCTTCTCCTCTCTCTCTTCTCCTCTCTCTTCCCCTCTCTCTTCTCCTCTCTCTCTTCTCCTCTCTCTCTTCCCCTCTCTCTCTTCCCCTCTCTCTATTCCCCTCTCTCTCTTCTCCTCTCTCTTCCCCTCTCTCTCTTCCCCTCTCTCTCTTCCCATCTGGGTGAAAATACTGGAACTTATTGAGCAGTCAATGCAAATAGTCACTTCACCGTCTGAAGGGAACTAGAATGTGTTTCAGTTTGAGGCTGTGGCCTCTACTCTCCTGCAGCTGTTGCCCAGTATGAAATATCAACTTTTCACTCTTTTCTTTCTCTCTTTCTTTCGCTCTGTCTCTCTCTCCCACTCCCTCTCTCGCAATCACACAACGAGGCCCTGTGTGTCTTTGCCCTCGTTGATTGATTCTGTAGAATAGTTCACATAGCTTATTGTCCCGTCTCAAGACTTGGGACAAAAATGACTGACTGACTGACTGATTGTCCTTGAAGGAGGGATAATGTTTGAATTGTTCAGGCAGGGCAATAATTCTCCGTAAAGTTGTTTTCAGCAAAGTCCGCTAACTGACAACTGACAACAATGGGTTTTCATTGGTTTTCATTCTGAATATCAACTATTCTGTGTAGACAAAATAACAACTCAACTGCCAACGGTCATAACTCATTTTAATGTCCAAGCGGAGGCACAGAACGGATGAAAAAAGAAGGAATGAAAAAAGGAGAAATCCTCCCAGTGTCAAAGTGTAATCCCCCATAGAAATGAGGCACTAAACAATATTAGGCTTTGTCCTTAATGGCACCCTATTCTGTATGTAGTGTACTGCTTTTGACCAGGGCCTTTCAAATCCCCAGGAGGAAAATATCAGCAGGCAGAGATGATGACCGGGAGGTTAGGATGATCACCACAATACACATGAACTCACCATTCTGAGACATGGACACTAAAAGGGATGAATGGGGGGCTTCTTTTAATTAAGCACAGATGCTCAATGGAGGACAGGGAGAGAGAGGGAACCCTCCCTTCTGTCTCTATCTACAGGCCTTGGCTGAATCTGCTTTGGCCCTGTCACTCACTGCAATAGAGAAGTAGAGCAAACAGCCCCCTTCATCTCTCCACTGGCCCTGTCACTCACTGCAATAGAGAAGTAGAGCAAACAGCCCCCTTCATCTCTCCACTGGCCCTGTCACTCACTGCAATAGAGCCCCCTACATCTCTCCACTGGCCCCGTCACTCACTGCAATAGAGAAGTAGAGCAAACAGCCCCCTTCATCTCTCCACTGGCCCTGTCACTCACTGCAATAGAGAAGTAGAGAAAACAGCCCCCTTCATCTCTCCACTGGCCCTGTCACTCACTGCAATAGAGAAGTAGAGAAAACAGCCCCCTTCATCTCTCTACTGGCCCTGTCACTCACTGCAATAGAGCCCCCTTCATTCCTTCATTGTCTGAGGCTAACAGGCTAACTGGCTTCCAGTGAATGGGAAACCTAGTTTTGGCTATGGGGGCTATGGGGAAGATCCCTGGTCTGCACTCTCCCTGCCTGGGCTGAGCTCCTATTGTTCAGCCCTCTGGGTACCAGGGTTACATCCATCCTGGTTCTTAGGGAGGAAAGAGCTCCCATAGTTCCTGACCAATAGATTGATTTGGTAGATTAGGCAATGAGGATACTGGACTGGGCCATGGGTGGTTGATGGAATTAGAGAGATAGATTGGGCTACTCAGACTGGGGTGGGGGTAGTGTGTGTGTGTGTGTGTGTGTGTGGGGGGGGGCTTCCTATGTGTGTGTGAGTGTCTCTCCAGTTTAAACGGTCCCCCCTAACTGCACCACCAAAAAGCTTTCTCGCTAAATGGGGCGGTTAAAATGTCAGAGTGATGTGAAGTGGGCGGATCATGAGGCCTAGATGATGATGTCGCTGTTGTCTGGGGCAACACTCCGGCTTTAGAATCCTCAGAATGATTAATAGCTACCCAGACCGCTTCACTCCCACCACTGACTGGGTCAAAGTAACTGCAAGATTTTGGAGGGGGACTCGTTCTGATCTCTTGTTTAGATTATTCAATTATTTCTGTATTTGTATTGTGTTTGCCAGACATTCTACTGTTCCATTGGAGCTGGTAACATAAGCACTTCACTGCAACCGCTACAACAACAGCAAATCTGTTTACGAGACCAATAAACTTAGATCTGATAACGGACTAAGAGATCCGTCAGCGTACTATAACTAACTCATTCTAAACGTTAGTGCTGTAGTTCCAGAGGTGTTACAGTCGGATGACAGTCGTATTACA
Organism: Oncorhynchus mykiss; assembly: GCF_057628025.1. NCBI lineage: Eukaryota > Metazoa > Chordata > Actinopteri > Salmoniformes > Salmonidae > Oncorhynchus > Oncorhynchus mykiss. Next base: position 1,241,884 of record NC_143038.1, read on the forward strand.
GCCTGATCCAGCTGAAAGCTTCCTCCAGACAGAGGAAGTCCTTGGAACTGACGACCCATTGGTTGGTAAATATGGGATCATTTGCATGTCAATCTCTTTCTCCAGACAGCAGCGCTTAACTTTGGGCCTCTTTTTCTCCCTACCCTTACACACCTCGACACACACACACACACACACACACACACACACACACACACACACACACACACACACACACACACACACACACACACACACACACACACACCCACACCCTAAACACACACACACACACCCACACCCTAAACACACAGCCAGGCTGGCTGCTTGCATGCTCGTCCTCCCTCTCCTCTCCTCTCCCGCTGGGCTGAGTCTTAACCTAATGGGATAGCCATGGTGGAAGTCTCTCCCATAATGGAATAATGAAATCAGAGAGGAGCCAGGGAAAGGTTACCACACTACAGCGTCCTCAATCTGCAGACTGCAGAGTCTGTCCTTCACCGGGGACAGGAGGGGAGAGAGATATTGGAGAGAGAGATATTGGGAAGGAGGAAGAGGGTATTTAGGTGCGACTTTTTGTCCTGTGTTTCAGAGAGAGGGAGAGAGTAGAGAGAGAAAAAAGGTGGAATGGGGGAGGAGGAGGAGCTACACGCTCTCACAGTCTCACGTCAAGATTAGACGTTCATCCCATGTTTCTCAAACATAACATTTCTAAGTTGTTCATTACATTACATTTCTTAGTGTTGAAGGTTACGTTCAGGCATTAACTTTGAATTTTTAAGGTTAGGGTTAAGTATAGGCAGTAGCTCGGAATTCTTAAAGTTAGGCATTAAGTCCGAATGGTTAAGGTAAGGGTTAAGGGTTAAGGGTTAAGGATTGCTTAAAACAAAAATATATAAAAACAACTTTCTATTGCTGGATTTGAACACAAAACCTTTGGAATCCACCATCCCCATCCACAACACCCTAGAAAAACCGAAACCTACTTGAAGGTAACAGCGCTCACTGTTGCCCCTGGTGGCCAGTTCCCACCTCATCTCCCGACGTCCCCAGACATGGATGGACGTGGAATACTGACTTGTATCACGGGGGACCTGGCTGGGAGGAGTATGTTGAGAGAAGGACAGAGGGATAGTGGGAGAAGGAGTGAGAGAATGGGAAAGGATAAGTGTGGGTTGAATGTGTTGGTTTAATCAAATCACCACCAGCCAGCCATCTTCCATGCATTGACTCATCACCATTAGACTGGTGAACAGGAATTGAATGTACCCATGGAAAGGCCAAACTTAACATCATTGAAGAGCATAGCTTTCCTAGATAGACTCACACTGCAGCAGTTGTTTTTCGTCTGTACTCTAGTGAGCTGTTTGTCATGAAACCTGAAAATTGACTGTGTTTACACTAAAGGAATAAAACGAGACAATGGAAACATTGAGGGAGAGAAACACATAAAGGTACTTGGCCCAACTGGGAAATAAGAAGAAAACGCCACCAATGGCACGATGGAGGATCACGCTCGATCCGTGCTTGCGTGTGTGGGTGTGCCGATGTGTGTCTGTGTTCATGCGTGTGTGTGTGTCTGTGTTCATGCGTGTGTGTGCGCAATCGTCAGGATTTCATAAGGGACAGGAAGTGGGAGTGGTGACGAGTGGAAGGGCTGTGAAAACGACAGAGGGAGGATTCCCACAGCACTCCTCCTCTCCTCTCCTCCTCTCTTCCTCCTGTTCTCATGTGGGTCCACTCAGCACTTTAAGAATCACACCATATATGTCTCAAGGGCCACCGACTCTAACTCAGGAATTACAGAGAAATGAGAGAAGGAGAGAGAGGAGGAGGGGAAGAAAGAGATATAGAGACTGATACTGAGACAGACAAAAAGGAGTCTGAGCAAGGGAGACTGAGAGATGACAGTCTCCCTTTCCTCCCTCCCTGCCTTCGCTCTTCCATCCCTTCCTCCCTCCTTTCCTCCATCCCTCCCCCAATCCATTCCAGGTCATTAGCCGCTCTTTCAACCTGTTCTCTCTCTCTTTAATCTTCTCCTCTTCCCCTCTAATTTGCACAGAGAGACACACCGCCAATGACTTCCTGGTTAATTCTGCTGGACAGGACAGGAGGAACATTTTAAGGAAGCGCACGGTCAGTAGGGAGAGAGAGAGGGGGGTGAGAGGATCAGAGAGAGAGGACAGAGAGAGAGAGCGAGAGAGAGAGAGGGGGGGGTGAGAGGATCAGAGAGAGAGAACAGAGACAGAGAGAGAGAGAGAGAGGAAGGAGACAGAGAAGGAGAGAGAGAGCAGTCTGAGGGCAATGTAAACATACGTTTCCCATGCCAGTAAAGCCCTTAAATTGAATTGAATTGAGAAGGAAACAGAGAAGGAGAGAGATATAGAAAAAGAGAGGGGGGGGGGGGGGGGGATAGAGACAGCAGTCTGAGGGCCTGTGGCTGTTGGTTGATGACAGGTTAGCTGAAAGACCAAAGCAAACCGTTTCATTATGAGAGGAGAGGTGACATGCTGAGTGTGTGTCTGTTCTTTATGTCTCTCTCAGTGTGTGTCTGTGTCTCTTCTGTATTGCACTCACTTTATCTAGGTCTCTGTCTGTCTGTCTGTCTGTCTGTCTGTCTGTCTGTCTGTCTCTCACTCTCCCTTGAAAGTGCTTGTATGTGCGTGTTTGTGTGTGCTCTTGGACATGCATGCGTGACTTTGCCTTTGTGTTTCTCTCTCTCTGTGTGTGTGTGTGTGTGTGTGTGTGTGTGTGTGTGTGTGTGTGTGTGTGCGTGCGTGCATGCGTGCGTGCGTGTGTATAAGGGTGTGTGTGTGAGGGGCAGGGTGTCTTTCTTTCCTCTTTCCCATTGTCACCAGATGTCACTTCATGGGAACATACTGAAACAATGGTCACCACAAGCAAAAGGCCAATTGCCTGGGGACAGAGAGAAGTCACTCTCTTCCAACAGGTTTCCATTTCCTACAGGTTGGGTGTTTGTGTGTGTGTGTGTGTGTGTGTGTGTGTGTGTGTGTGTGTGTGTGTGTGTGTGTGTGTGTGTGTGTGTGTGTGTGTGAGTGAGTGAGTGCAGCATGTGTGACTGTGTCTGTGAGAATGAACATCGAGTCACAATGAAAACAGTCATAATGAAAATAGAGTCACAATGAAAATGTGAGTTGTAGCCTAGCAGCAGAGTATTGGGGACTGGAGTTGTAGCCTAGCAGCAGAGTATTGGGGACTGGAGTTGTAGCCTAGCAGCAGAGTATTGGGGACTGGAGTTGTAGCCTAGCAGCAGAGTATTGGGGACTGGAGTTGTAGCCTAGCAGCAGAGTATTGGGGACTGGAGTTGTAGCCTAGCAGCAGAGTATTGGGGACTGGAGCTGTAGCCTAGCAGCAGAGTATTGGGGACTGGAGCTGTAGCCTAGCAGCAGAGTATTGGGGACTGGAGTTGTAGCCTAGCAGCAGAGTATTGGGGACTGGAGTTGTAGCCTAGCAGCAGAGTATTTGGGACTGGAGTTGTAGCCTAGCAGCAGAGTATTGGGGACTGGAGTTGTAGCCTAGCAGCAGAGTATTGGGGACTGGAGTTGTAGCCTAGCAGCAGAGTATTGGGGACTGGAGTTGTAGCCTAGCAGCAGAGTATTGGGGACTGGAGCTGTAGCCTAGCAGCAGAGTATTGGGGACTGGAGCTGTAGCCTAGCAGCAGAGTATTGGGGACTGGAGTTGTAGCCTAGCAGCAGAGTATTGGGGACTGTAGTTGTAGCTTAGCATCAGAGTATTTGGGACTGGAGCTGTAGCCTAGCAGCAGAGTATTGGGGACTGGGGCTGTAGCCTAGCAGAAGAGTATTGGGGACTGGGGCTGTAGCCTAGCAGCAGAGTATTGGGGACTGGGGCTGTAGCCTAGCAGCAGAGTATTGGGGACTGGAGTTGTAGCCTAGCAGCAGAGTATTGGGGACTGGAGTTGTAGCCTAGCAGCAGAGTATTGGGGACTGTAGTTGTAGCCTAGCATCAGAGTATTGGGGACTGGAGCTGTAGCCTAGCAGCAGAGTATTGGGGACTGGGGCTGTAGCCTAGCAGAAGAGTATTGGGGACTGGGGCTGTAGCCTAGCAGCAGAGTATTGGGGACTGGGACTGTAGCCTAGCAGCAGAGTATTGGGGACTGGGGCTGTAGCCTAGCAGCAGAGTATTGGGGACTGGAGCTGTAGCCTAGCAGCAGAGTATTGGGGACTGGAGCTGTAGCCTAGCAGCAGAGTATTGGGGACTGGGGCTGTAGCCTAGCAGCAGAGTATTGGGGACTGGGGCTGTAGCCTAGCAGCAGAGTATTGGGGACTGGAGCTGTAGCCTAGCAGCAGAGTATTGGGGACTGGGGCTGTAGCCTAGCAGCAGAGTATTGGGGACTGGGGCTGTAGCCTAGCAGCAGAGTATTGGGGATTGTAGCTGTAGCCTAGCATCAGAGTATTGGGGACTGGAGTTGTAGCCTAGCAGCAGAGTATTGGGGACTGGAGCTGTAGCCTAGCAGCAGAGTATTGGGGACTGGGGCTGTAGCCTAGCAGCAGAGTATTGGGGACTGGGGCTGTAGCCTAGCAGCAGAGTATTGGATACTTGAGCTGTAGCCTAGCAGCAGAGTATTGGGGACTTGAGCTGTAGCCTAGCAGCAGAGTATTGGGGACTGGGGCTGTAGCCTAGCATCAGAATATTGGGGACTGGAGTTGTTTTAATACTGTATCACAAGGAAGAGAGTGAGAATATCCTTTAAGCCCAAGATAATATACAGGAAGTCTTTCAGGAAGACCTATTAGCCAAACAAAAGAAAATGGGCCTGACTGACTGATATCTGAGCAGTCACATAATAGGAGAGATTAACATCTAGGGTACAATCCCTGACAAATCAGAGAGACCCGTAGGTCTATAGCTTGTTGGGCCCATGGGAAAACAAGCTACATTGATTAGCTGACTTGACTGCTAGCTAGCTAGCTGGTGTCAACGGGAGGTCATGTGAAGTGAAAAACTCCCACCAACAAAACACTTTGTCACTCCCACTGTTGTGTTGCTTTTATGAGAAAGCGCCGTCATGACGGACGATGTCTCTGAATGCCCGTGGGATAGAGTACACACAGACACCTGTACAAGCTAGCTTGTATTGGCTTTACTTAGTGTGGGTGTCAGTCAATGAAACAAACAGAGACAAATCATGTAACTTATTTGTTTTCAGGAATGGGCAAACAGGATTTGCGTGTGTGTGTGCTTCTTTACGCGTGTGTGTGCTTCTTTGAGTGTGTGTGTGTGTGTGTGCGTGCGTGCGTGTGTGTGTGTGTGTGTATGGAGTAGACCTCCATCGTCCATCGCTCACACATAAGCCGGGTATTAAAGTCAATAATCATTACAATCATGTAATTAAGCATATGGACAAAACAACAACACAACGACTAAGAGGAAACCTTGTGCTTTTTACAGCACGAGATAGTTATTTTTACCCGGTACATAGTCTACATGTTGAGACATGTACATGTTCTTTTAAATCTACTTCAAAAACACACACAGACACACACACACACACACACACACACACACACACACACACACACACACACACACACACACACTGAGGGGTTAAACAGGGTCCCTGTTAACAACACTAGTGGACAAGAGGACAGACCAAAGAGGAAGAACAGAGTTGATTTACACACCTGTTTTAAATGGGCTTTGGGGTCAAAGGGTGTTGGGAGTGTGACACTAAAACAGAAGAGTACTTTTGAGGGCTTGTGTGGGGTCAAAGATAGGACTTTAGGGATGTAAAAAGGCCTGTTGAGTGACAGCTCTTACGTGTCGTAACTGAGGTCAATCTGAAGGGTCATGTTTTCCATCAGAAGACATCAAATCAAATCCAATGCTATTCGTCACATGCTTCATAAACAACAGGTGTAGACTAACAGTGAAATGCTTACTTACGGCCCTTCCCAACAATGTAGAGAGAAAGAAAATGGACAAAGAAAAGTCAAACGTAATAATAAAAGTAATAATAGTGTAGATACACAGTAGTGATAATGTGTCTATATACACAGGTACTAGTGCTGAGTCCATGTGCAGGGGGTACGAGGTAACTGAGGTAGATATGTACATATAACTCGGAACAAAGCGACAGATCGTAAACAGCAGCAGCGTCATGTGACATGTCATGTGATGAGTTCTCTCTCTCCCTCTCAGTGAGTTAAAATGTCGGTAGCTAGCTAACTGACGGATGTTAGCTAATTACCCATAAACAGCCAGTGCTGTAGGTGTCCTCGGAGGAGAATGATGTGAATCGCTGACATTTACCAAAATGTCACTGAGGTTTTGCAGGGAAGTAATAATAAAGTTTGTTTTATATTGTGTCAGTGTATCTCTTTTTCTTTCTTTCTTTCTTTCTTTCTTTCTTTCTTTCTTTCTTTCTTTCTTTCTTTCTTTCTTTCTATCTATCTGTCTCTCTGTCTCTCTGTCACTCTCTCTATCTCTCTCTCTGTGTCTTACCCTCTGTAGAGGTTTCCTCTAAGTCGTTGTGTTGTTGTTTTGTCCATATCCTCAATTACATGAATATAATGATTATTGACTTGAATTCCCTGCTTATGTATGAGCGACGGACGATGGAGGTCTAAACATAGACACATACACACACTCTTTCTTTCTCTCTCTCCCCCCTCTCTCTCTCTCTCCCCCTCCCCTCTCTCTCTCTGTCTCTCCCTCCCCACTCTCTCTCTCCCTCTGTCTCTCTCTCTCGCTCTCTCCCCTTCTCTCTCTCTCTGTCTCACCCTCCCCACTCTCTCTCTCTCTCTCTCCCTCCCCACTCTCTCTCTCTGTCTCCCCCCTATCTTTCTCTCTCTCTGTCTCTCCCTCCCCACTCTCTCTCTCCCTCTCTCTCCCCCCCCCTCTCTCTCTCCCTCCCCACTCTCTTTCTCTCTCCCTCTCTCTCTCTCTCTCTCTCTCTCTCTGTCTCTCCCTCCCCTCTCTCTCTCTCTCTCTCTCTCCCCCTCCCCTCTCTCTCTCTCTCTCTGTCTCTCTCTCTCCCTCTCTCTCTCTCTCTCTCTGTCTCTCTCTCCCTCTCTCTCTCTCTCTCTCTGTCTCTCCCTCCCCACTCTCTCTCTCCCTCTCTCTCTCTCTCTCTGTCTCTCCCTCCCCTCTCTCTCTCTCTCTCTCTCTCTCTGTCTCTCCCTCCCCTCTCTCTCGCTCTCTCTCTGTCTCTGTCTCTCTCTCTCTCTCTCTCTCTCTCTCTCTCTCTCTCTCTCTCTCTGTCTCTCTCTCCCTCTCTCTCTCTCTCTGTCTCTCCCTCCCCACTCTCTCTCTACCTCTGTCTCGCTCTCTCTCTCTGTCTAACCCTCTCTTCATTCCCAAACCCATAACTGTGTGTTATTGTGAGCCATATGGATATTATATGTTCAATGTTGTTTTTTATGCTCCTTTCCTGCAAAACCAATTGCCCTCTGGGACAAATAAAGTTGAAACCTGATTATTACTGTGTTTTATATTGTGCCAATGCATCTCCCCTCTCTCTCCCCTCTCTTTCTCCCTGCCTCTATCCCTCCTGCCCCTCTCTCTCTCTCTTTCTTTCTCTCTCCCCCACCTCTCTCTTTCTCTCTGTATCTCTCTCTGTGTATCTCTCTCTCTCTCTTGAAGGTTTAATTTCATCAATGCTTCTAATATGTCCCTTCCACAGAGACACTGAAGTGTGAGGATGACAAAAAAATGTGGCAAAAACGGGTCAGGAAATAAGAGGCTTCCGGTAAATTCACCAGCAGTGGACAAAATGATGGGATCCTGAAACTAAATGCTAACCACCTACTCAGACATTAACAGAGATTGTTTCCCCAACATTACTGAAGGTGTATCATGCCCCCAGTTTCCATTACAGCCCACTGTTTTTAATCAAAGCAAGTTAACTGATATGGCGTGACTCATTTAATGTGTTTTGACAAGAATTCCGGGCTGCAATTTTCATTACAAAAACAGCCCTAATATCCCCAATTGAGACATTAGTCTTGGCATAGCATTTCAACATGTTTAGGGACAATCTGAAATGGCCCCCTATTTCCTAGTGTACTAGTATAACCCCTATAGTGCACTACTAGGATGCCATTTCAACAGTCTGAGTCTGTCCTTAGGGCTCGCTGTAAGGGATGAGCTGGTTGTTATGGTCGCCAGTTAAGCCTAGAAGAATGAGCTGTAGTTATTGGAATAGTTGACCTGGGTTATCCACTGGTGCCCTGGTGTTGGGGGACCCACCCTGCATGGTTTGTTAGTCATCATCTATGGCTTAAAGCAAGGGTGTGTGTGTGTGTGTGTGTGTGTGCGTGCGTGCGTGCGTGCGTGCGAGTGTGGGAGTGTGTGTAAGCTAGGCTCCCTTGTTTTGTCACAGGAATTACCCTTTAATTAAAGAACATAGAGCTTGTTTTAATTTAAATGATAACTTGGAGGGGAAGGGTTGACCCGTGTCATAAGAGGAGGGTTGGAGGGTTGTAAACAGCATGACTCCACCCCTTGGTGGTGGGTCAGGGGTGTGTGTGTGTGTGTGTGTGTGTGTGTGTGTGTGTGTGTGTGTGTGTGTGTGTGTGTGTGTGTGTGTGTGTGTGTGTGTGTGTGTGTGTGTGTTTTGTAAGGGGCATGGTTCCACCCCTTAGTGGGTCAGTAGTGTGTCTTTGGCTTTTTCAGACACCACTCAATCAGCCCCAAGCTATGGCCTTCTCATAAGCCTTTTTCCCACACTGGAGACCAGCGCTGTCTGTCTGTCTGTCTGTCCACTTTAGCAATTGAAAGTCTGACTCCTATGATTTGGGATATTCCATTGTTCCATCTTGGATATCTGATTGGTCAAATATTAGACTTCATATTACAATGAACAAACTGCACCCATTTACCTCGAAACACAGGGAAGTTATTTTGATTAATTTATTTTTTATTTAACCTTTATTTAACTAGGCAAGTCAGTTAAGAACAAATTCTTATTTACAATGACGGCCTACCCAAAGGCAAAAGGCCTCCTGCGGTGACGTGGGTCTGGGATTAAAAAAAATAAAAAATAATGCAATATAAATATAGGACAAAACAGACATCACAACAAGAGGGACACAACACTACATAAAGAGAGACCTAAGACAACAACATAACAGCAAAACATGACAACACAGCATGGTAGCAACACAACATGACAACACAGCATGGTAGCAACACAACATGGTACAAACATTATTGGGCAAAGCCAACAGCACAAAGGTCAAGAGGGTAGAGACAACAATGCATCACACAAAGCAGCCACAACTGTCAGTAAGAGTGTCCATGATTGAGTCTTAGAATGAAGAGATTGAGATAAAACTGTCCAGTTTGAGAGTCTGTTGCAGCCTGTTCCAGTCGCTAGCTGCAGCGAACTGAAAAGACGAGCGACCCAGTGCTTTGCTCTGAGGACCTTTAACAGAATGTGACTGGCAGAACGGATGTTGTATGTGGACGATGAGGGCTGCAGTAGATATCTCAGATAGGGGAGGAGTGGGGCCTAAGAGGGTTTTATAAATAAGCATCAACCAGTGAGTCTTGCAACGGGTATATAGAGATGACCAGTTTACAGAGGAGTATAGAGTGCAGTGATGTGTCCTATAAGGAGCATTAGTAGAAAATCTTATGGCTGAATGGTAAAGAACTCATAGAATTATGAATTTGAAACTCCTACATAAGCTACTCGTATATAGGCCTACTAATATTCTGGAGCGTTTTATTTATAGATCCATTCATTTCATAAATGCAACACCTTCAAACAAGGCCACTGAGCCAGAGCAGACCAGACCAGGGCAGCTAGCTCTGTCCCTCAAATGGCTTACGTCCTTTCCTTCCTCTTTTCCCTCTACGCAGCAGGGCATGACAGAGAGGGGATGGACTCTGTCGTGGTTCCCTTGTGCGTTGGACTTAAAACCTTTCTCTGTGAACCTTACATCAAACACCCATGGCCCACTGCTGCTGCTTTGAAGTGGTGTGTGTGTGTGTGTGTGTGTGTGTGTGTGTGTGTGTGTGTGTGTGTGTGTGTGTGTGTGTGTGTGTGTGTGTGTGTGTGTGTGTGTGTGTGTGTGTGTGTGTGTGTGTTTGAAGTAGATTTCAAAGAGGAGAGAGCTCTGTCTCAACATGTAGGCTATGTACCGGGTAAAAAGAACTATCTCGTGCTGTAAAAAGCTAAAAGGCTCCTGGGAAATGGGCAAAGAATCAAGGGTAATCAGTTCCTTCCATTCCAGGCAGTCACACAAAAAAATTGAGTACTTTTCCCTCTTTTTCAAAGGAATGCTCCTTCCTGGTTGAAGTTCGAGAAGACTGGAGTTTTTTCTAGCCTATTCAGGCAGGCCATACATCAAAACTAATTTTATTTGTCACATGCGCCGAATACAACAGCTGTAGTAGACCTTACAGTGAAATGCTGAATTACAACAGGTGTAGTAGACCTTACAGTGAAATGCTGAATACAACAGCTGTAGTAGACCTTACAGTGAAATGCTTACTTACAAGCCCTTAACCAACAATGCAGTTTTAAGAAAAAGACCTAAAAGATATATAAATAAAAGTAACAAATAACTAAAGAGCAGCAGTAAATAACAATAGTGAGGCTATATACAGGGGGTACCAGTACAGAATCAATGTGCGGGGGTTAGTCGAGGTAATATGCACATGTAGGTAGAGTTATTAAAGTGGTTATGCATAGGTAATAACAGAGAGTAGCAGCAGAGTAAAAGAGGGGAGGGGGGCAATGCAAATAGTCTGGGTAGCCATTTGATTAGCTGTTCAGGAGTCTTATGGCTTGGGGGTAGAAGCTGTTTAGAAGCCTCTTGGACCTAGACGTGGTGCTCCGGCACCGCTTGCCGTGCGGTAGCAGAGAGAACAGTCTATGACTAGGGTGTCTGGAGTCTTTGACAATTTTTAGGGCCTTCCTCTGACACCACCTGGTATAGACCTGGATGGCAGGAAGCTTGGCCCCAGTGATGTACTGGGCTGTACACACTACCCTCTGTAGTGCCTTGTGGTCGGAGGCCGAGCAGTTGCCATACCAGACAGTGATGCAACCAGTCAGGATGTTCTCGATGGTGCAGCTGTAGCACATTTTGAGGATCTGAGGACCCATGCCAAACCTTTTCAGTCACATGTTGCACACACCTGGACCTGGTCCAGAAAGACAACAATAGTCTGAATATAAACTAAATGAATGTGACCTATTAAAGTAATCCTTCATTCACATTACCTTAGTGATGTGAACAAAACAGCCTCCATGAGTCAAAAGGAACACCAAAATATAATCGTATTGCATACAGTGCTTACAGCCACCTTATCCACCAACTCTAATAGTTTTCATTCTGTTGCTATCATAAAGAAATATTGGAGTAATATTGTTTGTAGTCTACAAAATCTGGGGGCCAAAGAGACGTAGAGACAACCGTCGGCAGGAACATACCTTGAAAAGCCGGCGCCAGGACCATGCGGCGTTCATCAGGCAGATGCAGGCTCTCCGTGTGCCCCATGCGCCACAATCCTCCAAGCACCGTTTCGTGCATTGTAACCTGCATTCATAAAAGCCCTTATCACCACCAAGAAGCAAAGGAGCCTCTACTGCTAGCTGCCTTTCAGTTTATTTTCCTACTGGAAAAGTAGCCGGCAAAGCAGTCCAAGTGAACGAAAATGGCCAGAAGTGATAGGCAGAAAAGAGAGTTGAAGAGCGAATATGTGTTTTTGGACTCCGAAACGTCTATGGATCGGCAAGATTTTGATATGTCTAGATGCTCTATCAATGACGTATTCAACTCCAGAGACTGCGCTTCTTCTCCATTGAGTCAGATTGATACTTTTCTGAAAAACGTTCAAGTTTTGCTGGAAGCAGCAAGTTTTATCGAGAACGCCGAGAGGAAGGATGGAAGTAAGTTTATTTTGTGTAACGGTTTCCCCCCAGTAATATTCAGGGAAACAAGAGTTTCATTGTCAACAGACGCGAGACAACAAAGGGCTGAGTTCATTCAACTGATCTACTTATTATTCTCATGCATTATTATGCACTCGCGCTGATATTGCACTGCACTAATAGCATAATATTCTGAATGTAATACATGATCTATTACTTTCCCTGTAGCCTAAATTTCTGATATGATTAAGATATATTTATTTTTGTTGGTTGTACGTTTTTCTACCCCTACAAAGCATAATTTGCTTTGCACCTGCTCACTGTAACAATTTCATAATTTATCCTAAATTCCTATTTCACCAGATAGGCCTATTTCACCACATAGGCCAGGCCACTGACAAAGCCTAGATTGATTAAACCCCACAATGGTTTTGGGTGTGGGTGCACAGAACATTGTATTGGCCACTACTTTGAGATTAGATATATCTGACCACAGCATCGCAGCGCCCTCCAACTCATTTTTGGGTGACGTCATAGTGCCCCGCATCTTTCTCTGTAGCCTAAACAGCTCGATTGTTAGGGGGGAGAGATAGGCCTATTGTTAGATGTTTGCACATATTTTAAATAGGATGCTTTTTCTCACTATTTTGACGCTAGCCTAGAGCACCTGGTTTCAGTTGTATTGCTTTATATTTAGGTTCATTGTGCAATAGTTTCACAATCTGTAAATCTCAATCTCAAAATGATTTTGTTGATTAGATGCTTGCCTACATTATTCGATTTTTAAAATAAAAAATACTTTCTTTTGTACACTATTTATGTATCAGGTTATTGCAAAAAGTGTAATATAATAATTAAGTTTCAAAGTTACACAAAATTGATTACTGTTCTCTTATTATCTAACAAATAATGAGATATTTCGTGCAACACTTTCATCTCCTCTTTTTCCTACCCGATTGTTGTTGCTTCCTGATACTTGCGGGTTTTCCACATGGCGCGAAATCCCTTTGTGATTGGTCAAGTGCAAGTTCGCATGAGATGCCTGTCACAAGGTATCACCAATCGAGCGTCTCCTTTGCGGTGATGTAATTTGTTGCTGGGCCTGGCTTCAGTCGGCTGGTACACCCCCACTCTGGTGTTGATTCATGGGATTGCAGTCTTTTTTTGCCAGAAATGAAAGCGAGATATGAGATATGATCATCGAGAATAGCATACAGACCTGCAGTCCAGTGGACAATATTCATGTTTGATGTATTTATATATATAATATGACATTTGTAATGTCTTTATTGTTTTGAAACTTCTGTATGTGTAATGTTTACTGTTAATTTGTATTGTTTATTTCACTTTTGTATATTATCTACCTCACTTGCTTTGGCAATGTTAACACATTTTGATCAGTAGAATAAAGACTACATATCCCATAAAGCTTTGCGTCGAGACCAGCCCCCAGCTTGTGATAGGTCTCCGCCCCTCAGCTGTGGAGCTGGGTAAACAAACTGGGAGGACTGAACACAGGCAGCAGCAGGGAGTTTTCAGGCTTTGGGTGGACATTTGATGTAGTTTCTATTCATTTTATACCATTTGTAACTGTTTTTCCTGAATACTTTGCCACACTCGTTTTTCGATTTTTGAAACGGCTGAAAACCTGAATCACTAGGCTGCTAGCTACCTGTGTTGCATATTAAAACTGGGCAGATATTTTTCGACAGGGCTTTTAATTACAGAGCCAGCAAACTAAACAGCTAACAAGACGAAGACATTCATGAAGTAACGTTTTGTGTTATACTCAACGAGGAACAATTATTCCGATTTTGGATCTTGAACCGCAATAGTACCTGTCTTTGAAATAGTATCACAAGTTGTATAAAGGTTTCGCTAACGTTCGCTAGCTCCAGCAGAATGACGGCAGTGCAGTTGATGAACATCCAGAGGTTATTGGAAGCGGCAGAATATCTTGATAGAAGGGAGAAAGGTATGCATTCACATTTGTGGTTAGATTACTTTAATTTGATTATGTAGGTTAATTTGTGTCGTTTCAGAGTTGTAAATAATTAGCTTGTCATGTTTGACAACTTTAAAATACACCACAGACAAATGTAGCTAGGCTATGTGAGTGTTCTGTGTGTGTGTTGATGCTGTTTTCAAGCGTCATCGCCGAAAAACAAACTATTCATTCCGTTAACGGTAGATGTATGGGTGGCATGAGTTGCCCCATATATTCAGATGACCTAGCACCGACATTGTATATATTTTTCCGTTGTTTACAAAATGTTGCATGTGGTGGGGGACGGTCCAACTCGCCCTAACCACAATTTTATTTCAACAGAGTGTGAACACGGATATGCATCGACGTTTCCGTCGTCAATTCAGAACACGAACTACCAGAGGCAAAATAAATGTCGAAACAAGAAGTTCCACAATAACCATAACAGGTAAGAAAAACGGCACTTTTGTTGATCAATAGCTTCAAGCATGCATGCGATGCCAATGTGTTATTTACCTGGTTATGTATGTTGATCTAAACAAATAAATTAACTGTCATTCATTTGACTTTCTCAATAATAAGCTGAATGACCGATAACAATGCTGCCATAATGTGATATCACTCGACTGTCAGTGCAACGTTGTAGCCTAACCGCTGGTAAAACAAGCCTAGATGTGGTTGCCACAACACCACTTGAGTGTCTTAACCTACTTCTGCCCTCTGTCGCAGCATGTAAGCTCACTTATAGAACATCGTGGCATGTTATAAGCGGGAGTTAACATATATTCAGAGAAATTGTCCAAGCATAAAATATACACGTGGAATAAAGACCGTGTAGCCTACAGAGAGTGAATGTTAGGGCACTCTTTGCTTGGGGCATGGGGTAGCACTAGCAGATCGAGCTGCTATCATCAGCTGATTGTCAAACTGATGGAGGTTAGGGACTGGGAGAAAATTACAGATGAAGATGGAAAAACAGATGAACACCACAGGGTTTTAAATTATTTTATGTACAAAACAAATCATACTTGGTTATAATATAGTCATTATTACAGTCTTACAACTGTTTGCCATTTTACAGTGTTGAAACATTGGTTAATTCTATATGTTGCTATACTCTTCCCAAGCTATAATATTTGGTTACTTTAATCCCCAACCCTGAAGGGAAAAAGCTCCTATTTGCTGCTGGTGTTATATGTAGGCAGGCTGGTGTTATATGTAGGCAGGTTGGTGTTGTATGTAGGCAGGTTGGTGTTGTATGCAGGCAGGCTGGTGTTGTATGTAGGCAGGCTGGTGTTGTATGCAGGCAGGCTGGTGTTATATGTAGGCAGGCTGGTGTTGTATGTAGGCAGGCTGGTGTTGTATGTAGGCAGGCTGGTGTTGTATGCAGGCAGGCTGGTGTTGTATGTAGGCAGGTTGGTGTTGTATGCAGGCAGGCTGGTGTTGTATGTAGGCAGGCTGGTGTTGTGTGCAGGCAGGCTGGTGTTATATGTAGGCAGGCTGGTGTTGTATGTAGGCAGGTTGGTGTTGTATGTAGGCAGGTTGGTGTTGTATGCAGGCAGGCTGGTGTTGTATGTAGGCAGGTTGGTGTTGTATGCAGGCAGGCTGGTGTTGTATGTAGGCAGGCTGGTGTTGTATGTAGGCAGGCTGGTGTTGTATGCAGGCAGGCTGGTGTTATATGTAGGCAGGCTGGTGTTGTATGTAGGCAGGCTGGTGTTGTATGTAGGCAGGCTGGTGTTGTATGTAGGCAGGCTGGTGTTATATGTAGGCAGGCTGGTGTTATATGTAGGCAGGCTGGTGTTATATGTAGGCAGGCTGGTGTTGTATGCAGGCAGGCTGGTGTTATATGTAGGCAGGCTGGTGTTATATGTAGGCAGGCTGGTGTTGTATGTAGGCAGGCTGGTGTTATATGTAGGCAGGCTGGTGTTATATGTAGGCAGGCTGGTGTTATATGTAGGCAGGTTGGTGTTATATGCAGGCAGGCTGGTGTTGTATGCAGGCAGGTTGGTGTTGTATGTAGGCAGGCTGGTGTTATATGCAGACAGGTTGGTGTTATATGTAGGCAGGTTGGTGTTATATGTAGGCAGGTTGGTGTTGTATGCAGGCAGGCTGGTGTTGTATGCAGGCAGGTTGGTGTTATATGTAGGCAGGCTGGTGTTATATGCAGGCAGGCTGGTGTTATATGCAGGCAGGCTGGTGTTATATGTAGGCAGGTTGGTGTTGTATGCAGGCAGGCTGGTGTTATATGTAGGCAGGCTGGTGTTATATGTAGGCAGGTTGGTGTTATATGCAGGCAGGCTGGTGTTGTATGCAGGCAGGCTGGTGTTATATGCAGACAGGTTGGTGTTATATGTAGGCAGGTTGGTGTTGTATGCAGGCAGGCTGGTATTATATGTAGGCAGGCTGGTATTATATGTAGGCAGGCTGGTGTTGTATGCAGGCAGGCTGGTGTTATATGTAGGCAGGCTGGTGTTGTATGTAGGCAGGCTGGTGTTGTATGTAGGCAGGCTGGTGTTGTATGTAGGCAGGCTGCTGTTGTATGCAGGCACAAGCAAGGTGAATACATAGAACCTTTTAAAAGACTGTCGATGTGGCTTTATGACCCCCCCCCCCATTTATATGTGTAATCTGATTATAACTTAAATGTCTATGCAGTTTATTCTAATGTATAAACATTAGCCATTAGAATGACATTCTACAAAGAGCCTTAGATGAGATTGATACTACTGCACGTAATGCTCTTTCAGAGGAAAATGCATTGAAGACTAGAGGCTGTATAGACTCTAATAGCGTAAGGTGGTGTTTTCGGGTTAAGAACATGGACTGACTATTGTCCTCTACTTATACATCCATCATGGACAGCCAGCCATGATTCAATCCTACTGAGAGACTGAGAGCCTTTTTCATCTTAAACGTGAGAGGAATGAAAAACAGGAACCAACATTTGACTCACAGCTATAGTGTCGCCTAGTTATGCATGGCAACGATAGTGATCAGATTGGCTCCGGTGTGTGTGTGGCCAGGTAAGGCCTCCTCATTTGTAGCATGTTGAGGCTTATAGGTGACGGGCTTATCTCACTCTCTCTGTCCCTCTTTCGCCCTATACAGCAGGAACATGTTTATCTCATCTTGCAGGGATCCTCCATTCCTCCATTCAAGTCATCCGTATCTGTTGAGCTATAGCTACAGACATTCTGATCGCTCTCTGATAGCTGATTTGATGTGTCCTGTAAACCTACTGTAGAGGGTGATTATACACTATTGTCTACTGTGTAGGCTAGTGCAACCTTTCCCGAACTCAGTCCTCGGGACCCCAAAGGGTGCAACGTTTTGGTTTTTGCCCAAACACTACAAAGCCTGAACCAGGGTTCAAATACTATTTGAAATGTTTCAAGTAGTTTTAGAATTAGCTCAAAATGATTTCACTATTCAAATAAATATCACAAATGTATTTTGGGGAGAGGGATATCCAGATAGTCAACATTCTAAATAATCTTGACCAGTGATGCAAAATGCCACATCAGCACACCGTGCACAGTTGTTTTCATGGTGCTGTTATGTTTTTTGTTGGCCAACAGTAGCCTGGGCTAACAACAACAGTGGAAGAGGAGTCTGACGCTCGCCATCATGGAAATGATACTGTGTTGTGTATTGATCTAGGTCATGTCTGATGGACCCTCCGTTGGTGCGTGGCGGGCTAGGGATGTCACTGATTCAGACTGTTGGTCGTCAGCCGCCATTAGAACAACTCAATAGCAGCAGACACAGTTTGTCTGCACCTCTTTAATAGCTCTCCATCGTTTTTTTACAGGGGAGAAATAAACTGTCAGGGGCATAAAGTTTTAACGTTGTATACCAGACGGCTTTGTACAGTTTATGAGCCGAGCTGTAAATGTTGTGGTATTTACACAAATACATGGAGTCTGGCTCCTGGCTGGCTGGTGGACTATAGGCTCTATAGATAAAAACTTTTGGATTCATCAAGATACGCTTGTGGGTGTAGGTTGTGTGTCCATGAGTGTGTGTGTAGCCTAACACGCAGAGCCCAGCACTGCTGTTTATTTATACCACAGAGTTGCAAAAATATTTTGGGTTGAGGATGACGTTTTTCTACATAATTATTTAAAGTTAGCACAGGAAATTGGTTGCAATCTTTGGTCTTGCTCGGCAATGATGGCAGGCTTAGCAGAGACCGGCTTCCCTGGTCCTGAGACCCTGTTAATGAGAAATGACTGTCGCGGTTCAGTTGTTAACCCAGTCTTGCATACACAATAAACACACGGGCAGCGGCGGTGGTAATGTATTCTAATGGAGACACATGGTCTTTTTTATTTACATCAATAATTAAACATAAAAAAAGGATTTGGAGTCGCTCTGAAGAGGCGCCAACTTCCCAGAATCCCTTGTAACCTGGCAGCGTCTTTTTTCCTCCAACTCTGTCTTTCTCCTTCCTCTCTTCCGCGCTCGTCCCTTGTTCCCTGTAGCAGGACAGTCAGCTATCCAATCAGGTCAGCCACTGCAGGCAGAGGCCATTTTTTTGTGTGTGAAAATGTTGCGCCTGTAATAGTCCCCCTCCAATAAAGAGAAGTGCCCATATGACCTGGGAACCAATAAACGGTTCCTCCCTGCGGCGAGTGGGTTGAGGAGCTGAGGAGGAGTTTGTTTAAAAAGACACACACACTCTCATACACACACACACACTGGGCGGGCAGGCAGGCCATTTAGGCCAAGGCAGGAGGGCCTGATTATCTTCAATGTGTTGCCATACAAAGAGGCTCTTAGGGGACCACTGAATCACTTTGCATTATTAACACAGCACTGAGTCTGAGGCCTGGACTGACACACACACACGCCACACTCAGGCAGTCATATACATGGGGCTACTTGGGCTATGCACTGTTGGAGGAAGAGGAGGTTGAAGTGTGTGACGATACAGGCCCTTTGTATGGGACTGAAGCCTGGCCGGGCGTATCGACCAATCGCACAGTTCATAGTGCACACTGACTCTCGGCACGGTCTTGGTATGGTACATCACAGTCCAGCTGGCCCGTGTGTGTGTGTTGTTGGTTTGTACAGTACTTCTCAATTGGGATTAATTGATCAGTCCAATTCATTCTAATCAGACCAAGTCAAAGTAAGTGCAGTATGCCACCTATACACTGTCGCCCTCATTTGAATCCGTGGCTGTTTGTTAGAATAGATAGGCCTATTGACTTTTGCATTGAAGCTTGTTTAATTATTGGATGTGTTGAAATGTCACAGGTCTTTGCGATGTGTTGGTTCCTTGGTTAACAAGTTCCTTTCTTGTTTTTCTGTTTGCAGGTCTACACATAATGAGTTGGAGAAGAACAGGTGAGTTGGTCTTTCATTTTCATACTTATTAGACTTAAAACAAAAAGTAAACTTGTCCAAATCTATACTGAAAAGTCCAACTAGCCCCTCAAATTGCACTGAAAAAGCACTTGCTCTTAGCTTGCCAGTTTGGAGCTTTCCACCAGGCAACTTTACCCAGCAACAGGTTATTAAAACCAAAAGTAAGATTTGACCTAGTTCCTCTTAATCTAAGGACATTCCCTTCCTCTCTCCTATACTCCGCCTCTCTCTCTCTCTCTGCCCTCTCTTTCTCCCTTTCTCTGTCTCTGTACTGTCTCTATCTCTGCCCTTTCTCTCTCTCAATCTCTATGCCCTCCCCCTCTCTCTGCCCTCCCCCTCTCTCTATCTCTGCCCTCTCTCTCTCTGTCCTCTCTCTCTCTCTGCCCTCCCTTCCCCTCTCTCTCTCTCTGCCCCCGCTCTCTCTCTCTCTCTTCTCTCCCTCCTCTCTCTCTCTCTCTGCCCTCCCTCCTCTCTCTATGTTGAGTCTCCACTGTACAGTACATTGGGTTCACTACTCTACAGTACATTGGGTTATGCAATGGGGCCATTGCTAAGGGCTTTGAGTTACACAGTTACAGCTAGGCAGGGTAGGGTAGGGTGCAAGCACAGCAGACTGGGCCTGAAACCAGAGGCATTTGCAGCATCTCAAATGGCACCCTATTCCCTATAAAGTGTAATACTTTTCATCCGGCCCCATAGGGCACTATATAGGGAATATGGTACAATTTAGTCCCCTGTCAAAAATAGTGCACTGCTTAGTAAATAGGGTGCCATTTCAGACACACCCAGGGTTTCATGGTTGCTTTGTACAGACAGAACCCAGTGGATCCTTAGAAGCCCTTATCAGATTTGGAGTTCAGCCGCCTACTTTGGAGTGTTTAGGCTTCATCAATCGCCTGACAGGAGAGGAAGGTCTGGAAGGGTTCACCTGGAAACCATCAATAATACGAGGCTGCGGAGGATGTCTAGTAAAAACAAGCCCACTCATCTCATAATGTAGCCACAAGCAATCCGTTTAATTACATACCACCTCCTTATTTATTTTGTGACTTTTCTAAATGACAGGGACATTGGGAGAGGAGATGTGTTGGATGACCAACTAACTAGTTAAACAGACATGGTTATGATGTCATATCATCTCATGACTGTCCTGTGTTCTTGTGATACCATGCCATCCTACCATCCTGCCACAGAGACTGGTTCTGGCAGATAGTGCCCACATGGCTTTGCATCGTCAGTGCTGATGCAGCGTGTGGCTCTGTGTGGGTTGTGGCCGAGATAAGTGATGAGGAGACGTACAGATGTAGGATCTTCATTTGAGCCAGTTTGCTACAGCAGGAAAATAATCCTGCAGCAACTGAAAATGTGAATGAATATGTGGATTATAATTAATGGATGTTTTTGTAAGGGAAATCAAGTCTGAAATGTCAAAGTGGAAATTACAAACTTCAGAAGCCTTTTTAAACCTCAAATACACTACAAGTAAAAAAAAAGGGAAGATCTCCTACGACAGGGTGATCAAATTAAGCTCCTACGTCTGTAGGCTTTTACCGGTGTAACTAAGTGATGTGCTTGCCTAGCTGGTTTGGAACATCCCCTGCTCAGTGCAGTATGCTAAAACAGCACTGTAGCAGCCAAGTGCACCTGCTAGTTGCTGTTGACAAGGTCTTCAACCCACCACATGACATTCAGACCTAGGCCACAGCGAGTGGTGTTGTTGCAGGGTATAAATCAATATTAAATGAGAGAAATTAGTTTCATTCATGGAGCAATCGTAAACCGGCCCTTTAAGAAAAAACACGAAAAACTCTGAATATAACTTCTAATCCCTATATTTGCATGCCGTAAGCAAATAACGTACTTTATATGTCACGGGCCTAATAAGCCCGTTTGGCAGTGAATTGTCCAAGCCAGCCGCACTGCACTCTGGATTCTGGCATGGAACACTCACCAGTTCCATTTTGTCAAGTTTATCAAACGGACTAGTTCCATTCCATTCTTCTTGCTCCCGCAGCAGGTCCGTGAGGTGATAACCCTGTAGTGACAGAGCGACTAGTTCCATTCCATTCTTCTTGCTCCCGCAGCAGGTCCGTGAGGTGATAACCCTGTAGTGACAGAGTGACTAGTTCCATTCCATTCTTCTTGCTCCCGCAGCAGGTCCGTGAGGTGATAACCCTGTAGTGACAGAGCGACTAGTTCCATTCCATTCTTCTTGCTCCCGCAGCAGGTCCGTGAGGTGATAACCCTGTAGTGACAGAGTGACTAGTTCCATTCCATTCTTCTTGCTCCCGCAGCAGGTCCGTGAGGTGATAACCCTGTAGTGACAGAGCGACTAGTTCCATTCCATTCTTCTTGCTCCCGCAGCAGGTCCGTGAGGTGATAACCCTGTAGTGACAGAGCGACTAGTTCCATTCCATTCTTCTTGCTCCCGCAGCAGGTCCGTGGGGTGATAACCCTGTAGTGACAGAGTGACTAGTTCCATTCCATTCTTCTTGCTCCCGCAGCAGGTCCGTGAGGTGATAACCCTGTAGTGACAGAGCGACTAGTTCCATTCCATTCTTCTTGCTCCCGCAGCAGGTCCGTGAGGTGATAACCCTGTAGTGACAGAGCGACTAGTTCCATTCCATTCTTCTTGCTCCCGCAGCAGGTCCGTGAGGTGATAACCCTGTAGTGACAGAGTGACTAGTTCCATTCCATTCTTCTTGCTCCCGCAGCAGGTCCGTGAGGTGATAACCCTGTAGTGACAGAGCGACTAGTTCCATTCCATTCTTCTTGCTCCCGCAGCAGGTCCGTGAGGTGATAACCCTGTAGTGACAGAGCGACTAGTTCCATTCCATTCTTCTTGCTCCCGCAGCAGGTCCGTGAGGTGATAACCCTGTAGTGACAGAGCGACTAGTTCCATTCCATTCTTCTTGCTCCCGCAGCAGGTCCGTGAGGTGATAACCCTGTAGTGACAGAGCGACTAGTTCCATTCCATTCTTCTTGCTCCCGCAGCAGGTCCGTGAGGTGATAACCCTGTAGTGACAGAGCGACTAGTTCCATTCCATTCTTCTTGCTCCCGCAGCAGGTCCGTGAGGTGATAACCCTGTAGTGACAGAGCGACTAGTTCCATTCCATTCTTCTTGCTCCCGCAGCAGGTCCGTGAGGTGATAACCCTGTAGTGACAGAGCGACTAGTTCCATTCCATTCTTCTTGCTCCCGCAGCAGGTCCGTGAGGTGATAACCCTGTAGTGACAGAGCGACTAGTTCCATTCCATTCTTCTTGCTCCCGCAGCAGGTCCGTGAGGTGATAACCCTGTAGTGACAGAGCCGTGCAGCAGACAGAGATGAAAGGGACCTGAAACCCAGAAACCACATTCCAGATGCTCACATACTGTAGCAACAGCCTCCACCGCCACCAGACTAGATAACGCCTCGGTTTCACATTCTTTGATTATTTAGTTGCCTCTTATAAACCAGTTTGGCTCATACATGCAGACGTGAAATTAGAGACTACTGCATTAGAGCCAGAGTTTAAACTGGTTGGTTTAGCTTGTTTGTTAGGGTATGCTGGGTGCTTCCCAAAACGTCAGTTAACATTACACAAAACAAATAGTACCTAAGACAAATTATAAACTGGGTGGTTTGAGCCCTGAGTACTGATTAGCTGAAAGCCCAGGTACAGTTGAAGTCGGAAGTTTACATACACTTAGGTTGGAGTTATTTAAACTCGTTTTTCAACAACTCCACAAATTTCTTGTTAACAAACTATAGTTTTGGCAAGTCGGTTAGGACATCTACTTTGAGCATGACACAAGTTCATCTCTACAAACAATAGTACGCAAGTATAAACACCCTGGGAACACGCAGCCGTCTTACCGCTCAGGAAGGTGACGCGTTCTGTCTCCTAGAGATGAACGTACTTTGGTGTGAAACGTGCAAATCAATCCCAGAACAACAGCAAAGGACCTTGTGAAGATGCTGGAGGAAACAGGTACAAAAGTATCTATATCCACAGTAAAACAAGTCCAATATTGACATAACCTGAAAGGCCATTCAACAAGGAAGAACCCACTGCTCCAAAACCTCCATAAAAAAAGCCAGACTACGGTTTGCAACTGCACATGGGGACAAAGATTTTGGAGAAATGTCCTCTGGTCTGATGAAACAAAAATAGAACTGTTTGGCCAGGAAAAAGGGGGAGGCTTGCAAGCCAAAGAACACCATCCCAACCGTGAAGCACGGGGGTGGCAGCATCATGTTGTGGGGGTGCTTTGCTGCAGGAGGGACTGGAGCACTTCACAAAATAGATAGCATCATGAGGGAAGACAATTATGTGGATATATTGAAGCAACATCTCAAGACATCAGTCAGGAAGTTAAAGCTTGGTCGCAAATGGGTCTTCCAAATGGACAATGACCCCAAGAATACTTCCAAAGTTGTGGCAAATGGCTTAAGGACAGCTAAGTCAAGGTATTGGAGTGGCCATCACAAAGCACTGAGCTCAATCCTATAGAACATTTGTGGGCAGAACTGAAAAAGCTTGTGCGAGCAAGGAGGCCTACAAACCTGACTCAGTTACACCAGCTCTGTCAGGAGAAATGGGCCAAAATTCACCCAACTTATTGTGGAAAGCTTATGGAAGGCTACCCAAAACATTTGACCTAAGTTAAACAATTTAACGGCAATGCTACCAAATACTAATTGAGTGTATGTAAACTTCTGAACCACTGGGAATGTGATGAAAGAAAATAAAAGCTGAAATAAATCATTCTCTCTACTATTCTGACATTTCACATTCTTAAAATAAAGTGGTGATCCTAACTGACCCAAGACCTAAGAATTTTTACTTGGATTAAATGTCTGGAATTGTGAAAAACTGAGTTTAAAAGTATTTGGCTAAGGTGTATGTAAACTTCCGACTTCAACTGTATATCAGACCGTATGACAAACCTTAATTTTTACTGTTCTAATTACATTGGTAACCAGTTTATAATAGCAATAAGGCACCTCAGGGGTGCCACGGCTAAGGGCTGTATTGTCCATATACCACACCGCCTCAGGCCTAATTGCTTAATTATACCATTCGATTGTTTGTTTGTGGGGTGCTTCCTTGCTAGAGTAGTATGTCAGTTAGCATTTTGCTTACCAAATAGCCTAGCCCCTAATGCACCACTTAGTATTCTACTAACTAAACCCTACCATTAGCTTGTTTGCTATGCGTGATGCTAAGCTAAGTATTGTATGTACGGTATACATGCTGCTAGTGAGGGATTCAATGATAGTAGTCCCTATTGAACCAGCTGTGTGTTCAACAGGCCATGTTGTTTTATGATGTCTCTGTTTATGGGTAATCAAGAGGGCCAGGCTTTTACTCTGGAACATAAATCTAGAGATGCCGTCTCTCTCACCCCTCCCTATTCATTTCAGATTGTGTATTAGGCCAATAATACACCAGACAATAATAAAAACTCCCTAAATTGGGAGGTGGTGGTGGTGGTTGGGTGCCGCTGAAATGATGTTTAGTTTTTACCCTCTACGCTTTATGACAACGGGTTGTGCAAACACACTCTCTCTCACACGCCTTTCAGCAAACAGATGTCTGTGGTATATTAAGGGTACAATCTGCAATATTTACTGCAGTTCAATTGCCATTTCAATTACCCACTACCCAATTACCCACTACCCATTGATTCTTGAAGTGGTCAGGGCTGCCATAGGGGTTCGGGGTTGTCCCTTTGCACTCATCTTTTCCCCATTGCGTCTGTCTGCCTGTCTGCCAACCCCTTTGGTGGCATCCTGTCTGGTAAGGATGTGCATCGTTCCCTTTCAAAGTGAATCGATACATATCTAGATGCATCGGCTCTGATACAGGAATTATATGTTTTGGTTTGAAACATTTTGTTGGGATTGGGATTGATGAGAGAACGATACGATACACCAACATTTTCCATTCTAAATTCAAATCTGCTGCTGATGGAGCCCATGAGCTGAGCCTCTCTGAGCTGGATCTGTGTGTGTGTGTGTGTGTGTGTGTGTGTGTGTGTGTGTGTGTGTGTGTGTGTAAATGATGTATGTCTATGGTGTATACTATGTAGGCCTCTGATCTGAACCATAAGGGAGACTAGGCATCTACCACCCCACTATCATATTAGAGGGGTAATGTGTTAATGTACCGTCACTGTGTTTGAGCCAGTAATGTCAAATCTCCAAATCCAATGGTTTTCACCGCTTGGACGTTTTTCGTAGCAATCCCAGATCCGGGAGCGTAATCATAGCCTCAAACGAATTAGCATAACGCAACGGACATGAATACCCCTAGAAAATTTTCCTATTCATGAAAATCACAAATGAAATATATTGAGACACAGCTTAGCCTTTTGTTAATCACACTGTCATCTCAAATTTTCCAAATATGCGTTACAGCCAACGCTAGACAAGCATTTGTGTAAGTTTATCATGGCATAATGCTATGCTAGGCTCTGCTGGCAGCAGGCAACATTTTCACGAAAATAAGAAAAACAATCAATTAAATAATTTACCTTTGAAGAACTTCGGATGTTTTCACTCAGGAGACTCCCAGTTAGATAGCAAATGTTCCTTTTTTCCAAAAATATTATTTTTGTAGGCGAAATAGCTCCCGTTTGTTCATCATGCTTGGCTGAGAAATCGACCGGAAAATGCTATGACTACAACAGCAAACTTTTTTCCAAATTAGCTCCATAATATCGACAGAAACATGGCAAACGTTGTTTAGGATCCATCCTCAAGGTGTTTTTAACAAATATATTCGATAATATATCCGTCGAGGCAATTGGTTTCTCATAAGAAGCGATTGGAAAAATGGCTACCTCAGTATTTTACGCAAGATTTTCTGTGGGAGACATCATGTGACCACTTGCTAAATGTGGTCCCTTACGGCTATTCTTCAACAGAAATGCGTAAAAAGACGTCACAATGCTGTAGACACCTTGGGGAATACGTAGAAAACGTAAGCTCATTCGTAGCTCATTCACAGCCATATAAGGAGTCATTGGCATGAGGCAGTTTCAAAAAATGCAGAACAGAACTTTAAAACAGTGCATAGATAACAATAACCTTGCAAATTCCACAGGTTGTCACGCAACTAATAAAGCCTAATGTTTGCGCAAGATCAGCTGCCTACCTGGCGCTGGTCAGCACTCCAAGCTGGGCACAGTGACTAGGCTTGGTTTGACTAGGCTTGGTTGTTCTGCATGAAAAATAACTTGTAGGTCAATGACTGTCAACACAGTAACAGGCTCAGTTTGACACTGAAGGAGAGGACGCATCAGTTGTCACAAAATATCAGAGGTATTTTCAGAAGGTAAAAACTAATATGAGCAGAACATTGTAGAGAACCGGCGATTCGTTACGTTTGAATCCATTTTCTGACCGATGAATGCTACATTTGAATCGGTTCTGAATCGGCTACAGTCTTATCTTAATCATTTGAATCAGTCTTATCTTAATCATTTGAATGGGGAACGATGCGTATCGGTGACTTGTTACATCCTTACTGCCTGGTGTTTGTTTTGGCTGGCCCACAGTCTGATGAGAATGTCCATGGCTCATTACCAGGGGACATTGGAATGGTGTGGGACAGAACGACGGCTGCTTCTGTTGTCACTCAAAACATTTCTTAGTGTCTGCATTTCTTTGTGTCTGCTCGTGTTATCTATTGGATAGCATGCATGTGATGTTCTGAACAATGCTGATGAAGCTTCTAATATAAAACTGTATGCCATGGCATTGTTGAATACTTTCTGATTGGCTTGAAGGGCATTCTAGAGTGTGCATTATTCCCCTATAACACACAGTATATCAGCATGGTGGTATGTAATGGCTTTAGTTCATTCATACATGTTCTATGTTTGAGCTGCTTTTAAAAGCAAGCTAGGACTGATGGTTTGGTTAGCGTAATTACCAAGTCTTATTTGTTTGGTTACCAAGGCAACTACTGTAGCTATCTAGTTAACTAAGCTACTTCAGTGGAGGCTAAACACATTTCTACATACAAATACAAATGAACACATTTGTAGCTGCACATGTGTTAAATTATAGCCATGGTATAAAAGAGGTAGTCAACTCTGGGTTCTGTGCGTCCTCTGGAAAAGAATGCAACTCCGTGGACGGTCAGTTTCACTCCGCGGACGGTCAGTTTCACTCCGCGGACGGTCAGTTTTACTCCGCGGACGGTCAGTCTCTCCCCCCTCCCTTTTCCATTGGACGCATTGCCCCTCATTGATTATCCCTTATGTGTTGCATTCAATTGAACATAAGTTCAGAAGAACCTCTCGTCTTCTCTCAGCGGAGTATTCAGAATGACTTTAGGGGAGCACAATAAGACAATGAGACACAATACCAAAGTCGTGACTTCACATTGACAGCTGTTTTTGTCTTTTGGCCCAGGCTTTAGTACTCTCACGTGCTTGGGCCTACATCCTTCATGGCGTGTGAGAGCATAGTTTGCCCCAATTCTCCTCCGACCATAGCAACAACAATACCCACCCTCCCTGTTGTCAGGCCTTGCAGCCAGGCCCAAACTGACCCTAGTTGGGCTTCATCCCAAATTGCAACATATTCCCTATATAGGGCACTACCCTATCAGCTCTGGTCAAAAGCAGTGCACTAAATAGGGAATAGCATGTGATTTGGGACCTATTTGTTCCTAGTCAACCAACTTGATGCCTTGTAAGCTTTTCTTGGCTCAGAAAAGCAGCTTAAGGGACTTGATCTTTGGTCTGGCGAGCACAGCAGAGTCAGAGTGGAGCACAGCAGAGTCAGGGTGGAGCACAGCAGAGTCAGGGTGGAGCACAGCAGAGTCAGGGTGGAGCACAGCAGAGTCAGGGTGGAGCACAGCCGAGTCAGAGTGGAGCACAGCAGAGTCAGGGTGGAGCACTGCAGAGTCAGGGTGGAGCACAGCAGAGTCAGGGTGGAGCACAGCAGAGTCAGGGTGGAGCACAGCAGAGTCAGGGTGGAGCACAGCAGAGTCAGGGTGGAGCACAGCAGAGTCAGGGTGGAGCACAGCAGAGTTCAATAGGCATTTCTAGCCGTTAGCATTAGCAAAGCTAGCAAAGTTATATTCTGTTATAGGAGTTAGTTAGCGGTTAGCATAGTGTAGCATTAGCTGCTCTGGCTGTGAGAGTGTGCAGGGTGAATAGAGACAGAGAACACCTGTCTCACGAAGGGCCTGACTCTGAATGACACATCGCGTGCACTTATCCACTCACATACACAAACCTAGATGTACTGTGTACACACAGTCCTACATCAGCTCATTACACACACACACACACACACTCCGTGGAGGAGACACAGGAGAATCTCTAGGTCATCCTCGTTACGCATGTCTTTCTGACTGCCCTACATTCTCCCTCTGCTGAGTCGCTCTGTAAGAGCACGCTGGTTTAGTGAACACACACACACACACCCTCCAGCTGGATTAGGTGCCGGACACTCGTCCTTTCTTACCTGACCTTTGACTCCGGATATATTTTCACCTCCTTGTTGTGCCCTTACACAGGGGATGTTTGTGTTTATACAGGATATTAGCTCGTACAGCATTCCAAGATGTGCAGGATACGGGAGGGCCAGTTTGTTTCGGGATTACACACTGATGTTTGTTTAGAAGGATAGAAATAGAAACGTGTGTTGATTTGTTTTTGGAATATCTCCCTGATAAGTCTGTAAAAAGCTTTCAAATGACACAAATTGATACCGACAGTGCTTTCAATCAAATCAACATCTCTCCCTCTTTCGCCTTTTACCACAACTGATACCTTATGTGGTGGCATTTTAACAAGCACCCCGTAACGATCGTGGGTCACGCTTCTTGACAATCCAAACCCACATCCCAAGGGGCTGTTTAGTTGGAGTGTTCCAGGACGGAATGCACTAATGTTCCGTCCTCTCCGCTACTGCTGCTGATGCTAGTCTAGATTTGTGTCCCAACTGGCACCCTATTCCCTATGGGCATTGGTCAAAAGTAGTGCACTGCATAGGGAATCGGGTGCTATTTGGGACGCACACTAGAGAAGCGTGTCAGTCGGTTAGCATTCCAGCTAACCAAATCATCCAACGTTAAAGGAAGAACTAGAAGCCTGTTGGAAATGAACCACCTCAATAAATCTGTCTGGGGTCTATATTTAGACAGCTAGAGGGGAAACTGCTCCGTTTCCACCAATCATGGATTTTTAAGGATTGTTGCCCTCCAATCAAAATGCGGTATCTTCTGACGCCATCATATCCTTCCTGGTTGGTTTGCGTGGGCGGTGGAGTGTCATTGTTTACAGTTAGTGGTCCGGAACAAGGACAGAGCTTATAGGGTCCTGGGTTGGTGAACTACTGTATCTAGACTCTGTTACAAGGCAGGGTTAAGTGGATATGCTTTTAGGCTTTGAGGCGGGGGTGGAGAGACAGCTGTGTGTGTGTGTGTGTGTACAGTATTAGCATAAACCAGAGCAGCGTGAGATGAGAGAGGATAGCAGGGATAGCAGAAGGACAGTTGTGCCCCAGAAGCCAACATCTGGTTGGTTGGATGTCGGCGGGATCTCCCTTGGTTTTATCTGTTTCAGCCCAAAGCGGTGTTTTAGGACAGTAAAGCCTTCTGGGTATTGGAGTTTAATCTAAAGCTCCTCTGATCTCAGGTCACTATAGAAGGGGGGGGGGGGTGGAGGCATGGGAAGATAGGGAGGCATGGGACGAGAGGGAGGGGTGGATGGGGGGTGATAGAGAAAGAGATGAATGGATGGAAGAAGGGGAAGCAGGGAACGATAAAGGAAGGGATACGGGTCACCGTGGAGATAGAGATTGAGGAGGGAATGCCACACTTCTTGTTTTGAGTAGTAGAGGGTTTGTGGACGCCAGAATCACATGGGTCTGCTCTCTCTCTCTCTCTCTCCCGTCCCTCCCCATCTCTCCACCCCTCCATCCCTCTCTCCAGTGGACCAGATTAACAGCTACAGAGCAGAGTGATATTAGGCACGTGTGAACTAATCCATGTGTGTTAGTGATGGGCTTCAGCTCCAGCCCCTTAGTCCCAGTCTCACTGGGGCCCTGCCTGCTATAACCTCCTGGACACTGCACAGCTGGCATAGCCTGCAGAACTCCCCCCTCTAGTCATCCTCCACTCTGACTATTTCTAACTCTCTCTCTCTCTCAATGCAAAAGGCCAAAGCAAGTGACATAGACAATAAACAAGTATCTCTCTCTTTCACATGCCTACCTCTCTCTCTTTCTTCAAGCTCTCTCTTTCACTCACTTGGTTTTTAGTTTTTACTGTACACCAGCTCTCTATCCCTTACATTCCACCCTCTCTCTTCTCTCGTAATGTTTCCTTCTCATCCCTCCCTCTCCGTGTTGCTCTGTTGCCATGCGTCATTGCAGATTCCTCTCTGTGGTTTGGCATGGGTTCAGTGAGCAGGCGTGACGTGAGGTGGAACAGACTACGGTGTATATCTGCCCGCCAATTATCCTACAATTGGATTTATTTACCAACCAACCCTCTTCTGTGCGAGTGAGTGATGTGGTGCGGGGTTCCCGGATATTCCAGGTGTCCTGTCTTGATTCATCCCAGTGGTTTTGAACGCAGTTCCACTGTGGCTCCAGACTAAACAACCCAGTGGTTGTCGGGATGGATCCACAGGATGTGCTGCTCTCGACCAGCCAATCAAATCTCAAAGGAATGAAGAAGTCTAAAAAGGGAATGATTGATAGCCAAAAGAGAGAGAGAGACACACACACACACACACACACACACTGAATACCACCATACCCACACACTCAAAGTGATAAATCCCACCTCCACAGAATAGCTATATTCCCAATGTTTCTCTGTCATTCCGACATGGAATTTGGGTCACCATCCGACTTAATTCCGAGAGGGAATTCCGACTCCTGAGACTTACTAATCAGCCTCTCAGATCCCCAGTGAGTGCAGTAGGCTGTTACACACTTCTACAGTGAACACATTCCACATTCCTTTCATTCTTCAGTGCTGTTTGTTACATATATAACAATTGCCTGTCAGTGAAGAACTCAAAAGGACGATTGTCCTCACAGGACGTCCCCGACTCAGAAGACAGCGAAGGAGGGATCTCTCTCTTTCTCTCATTTACTATGTACCAGTCTAAGAGTCCCAGATCGTTTCTTTCTGTCGCTAGTCAGCTAGACAGGCTTCATGTCCTTGTGTTTGTTGTCTTTTGTCCTATTGGCTTAATGAGGGTTTTCACTATACAAGGATGTTGTCTATGTTATCTCGACCGCGAAGAGCTGGAGCACTCTGTCTTTAGTAGCCCAGCTAACGACGCAACGTTCCATACATTTCTGTAGGCTTCAGATGCTAGTTTCTGGGCAGATTACACAGAGACGGACGAGTTAGATCTTTAATGACGGTCTCTCCCCCCTCCCTCTCTCTCTCTTTCTCCATCTCTTTTTCCCCCCTCTCTGTTTCTCCCCACCTCTCCCTCCTCTCTCCCATCTGTCTATGTTTTATAATAGATAACAGTAAAGTGTCCTCCAGTCCTTTAGTGTAAAGAAGCCATTGGCAGGACAGGCCTATATTCGTCTGAGAGTAGTGTGTGTGTGTGTGCGTGCGTGCGTGCGTGCGTGTTTAAGCCCAGAAACGTGGCAGATCACGATGTCACCACTCACCACTGGGCCAGATATTACAGTCCACCGCTCGCCAGGAATATCAATGTATTTCTTTATTTACATTCACGTCTTAGCTGTCGCTCGGATTTACATCCAATTTGCTTTGAGGGGGGACAGTGACACTTCCTATTGTCCTATGGGAAGGTGGCTCTGTGTCGATCAGCTGTATGATCTGTCATTGGCATAGAATAAGTAGCCTTTTACTAAGGAATCAAATAGGGAATCGCACAGTAATGAATTGAATCAAATAGATCATAACATGTTTATTTAGCTCTTTGATGATCATGGCAGTATGGTTCTTTAGGACATTCTGTTCCGTTTAGAAAACCATGTGTTTGCTACAAATAAAACATTTTATAAACTGGGTGGTTCGAGCACTGAATGCTGATTGGCTGACAGCTGTGGTATATCAGACCGTATACCACAGGTTTGACAAAAAATGTATTTTTACTGCTCTAATTACGTTGGTAACCAGTTTATAACAGCAATAAGACACCTCGGGGGTTTGTGGTATATGGCAGGTATACCACGGCTAAGGGCTGTGTCCGCGTTGCATCGTGGATAAGGACAGACCTTAGCCGTGGTATATTGGCCATATAACACACCTCATTGCTTATTAGCATTGCTTAAATATAACATTGGAAAAGGTCAACCTAGTACAGAACCTTGAAGTGACATTGACTGACTCTTCCTGGTGTGGTCGTCCAATGGGAAGTTGTTGAGATGAAGGTGCTTTTGGGAGTTAACCATGTGGGTGCTTCAAAACAAAGACTAAGTGGGAGTTAACCATGTGTTTTAAGCATGGAGAACAAACCGTCCATTAGGCTACGTGACATTAAGCATGGAGAACAAACTGTCCATTAGGCTACGTGACATTAAGCATGGAGAACAAACCGTCCATTAGGCTACGTGACATTAAGCATGGAGAACAAACTGTCCATTAGGCTACGTGACATTAAGCATGGAGAACAAACCGTCCATTAGGCTACGTGACATTAAGCATGGAGAACAAACTGTCCATTAGGCTACGTGACATTAAGCATGGAGAACAAACCGTCCATTAGGCTACGTGACATTAAGCATGGAGAACAAACCGTCCATTAGGCTACGTGACATTAAGCATGGAGAACAAACCGTCCATTAGGCTACGTGACATTAAGCATGGAGAACAAACCGTCCATTAGGCTACGTGACATTAAGCATGGAGAACAAACCGTCCATTAGGCTACGTGACATTAAGCATGGAGAACAAACCGTCCATTAGGCTACGTGACATTAAGCATGGAGAACAAACTGTCCATTAGGCTACGTGACATTAAGCATGGAGAACAAACCGTCCATTAGGCTACGTGACATTAAGCATGGAGAACAAACTGTCCATTAGGCTACGTGACATTAAGCATGGAGAACAAACTGTCCATTAGGCTACGTGACATTAAGCATGGAGAACAAACCATCCATTAGGCTACGTGACATTAAGCATGGAGAACAAACTGTCCATTAGGCTACGTGACATTAAGCATGGAGAACAAACTGTCCATTAGGCTACGTGACATTAAGCATGGAGAACAAACCGTCCATTAGGCTACGTGACATTAAGCATGGAGAACAAACCGTCCATTAGGCTACGTGACATTAAGCATGGAGAACAAACCGTCCATTAGGCTACGTGACATTAAGCATGGAGAACAAACTGTCCATTAGGCTACGTGACATTAAGCATGGAGAACAAACTGTCCATTAGGCTACATGACATTAAGCATGGAGAACAAACTGTCCATTAGGATACGTGACATTAAGCATGGAGAACAAACCGTCCATTAGGCTACGTGACATTAAGCATGGAGAACAAACCGTCCATTAGGCTACGTGACATTAAGCATGGAGAACATACCGTCCATTAGGCTACGTGACATTAAGCATGGAGAACAAACCGTCCATTAGGCTACGTGACATTAAGCATGGAGAACAAACCGTCCATTAGGCTACGTGACATTAAGCATGGAGAACAAACCGTCCATTAGGCTACGTGACATTAAGCATGGAGAACAAACCGTCCATTAGGCTACGTGACATTAAGCATGGAGAACAAACTGTCCATTAGGCTACGTGACATTAAGCATGGAGAACAAACCGTCCATTAGGCTACGTGACATTAAGCATGGAGAACAAACTGTCCATTAGGCTACGTGACATTAAGCATGGAGAACAAACTGTCCATTAGGCTACGTGACATTAAGCATGGAGAACAAACTGTCCATTAGGCTACGTGACATTAAGCATGGAGAACAAACCGTCCATTAGGCTACGTGACATTAAGCATGGAGAACAAACCGTCCATTAGGCTACGTGACATTAAGCATGGAGAACAAACCGTCCATTAGGCTACGTGACATTAAGCATGGAGAACAAACCGTCCATTAGGCTACGTGACATTAAGCATGGAGAACAAACCGTCCATTAGGCTACGTGACATTAAGCATGGAGAACAAACCGTCCATTAGGCTACGTGACATTAAGCATGGAGAACAAACTGTCCATTAGGCTACGTGACATTAAGCATGGAGAACAAACTGTCCATTAGGCTACGTGACCTGTTGAGCATGGAGAACAAACTGTCCATTAGGCTACGTGACATTAAGCATGGAGAACAAACCGTCCATTAGGCTACGTGACATTAAGCATGGAGAACAAACCATCCATTAGGCTACGTGACATTAAGCATGGAGAACAAACCGTCCATTAGGCTACGTGACATTAAGCATGGAGAACAAACTGTCCATTAGGCTACGTGACATTAAGCATGGAGAACAAACCATCCATTAGGCTACGTGACATTAAGCATGGAGAACAAACTGTCCATTAGGCTACGTGACATTAAGCATGGAGAACAAACCGTCCATTAGGCTACGTGACATTAAGCATGGAGAACAAACTGTCCATTAGGCTACGTGACATTAAGCATGGAGAACAAACTGTCCATTAGGCTACGTGACATTAAGCATGGAGAACAAACCGTCCATTAGGCTACGTGACATTAAGCATGGAGAACAAACCGTCCATTAGGCTACGTGACATTAAGCATGGAGAACAAACCGTCCATTACGCTACGTGACATTAAGCATGGAGAACAAACTGTCCATTAGGCTACGTGACATTAAGCATGGAGAACAAACCGTCCATTAGGCTACGTGACATTAAGCATGGAGAACAAACTGTCCATTAGGCTACGTGACATTAAGCATGGAGAACAAACCGTCCATTAGGCTACGTGACATTAAGCATGGAGAACAAACCGTCCATTAGGCTACGTGACATTAAGCATGGAGAACAAACCGTCCATTAGGCTACGTGACATTAAGCATGGAGAACAAACTGTCCATTAGGCTACGTGACATTAAGCATGGAGAACAAACCGTCCATTAGGCTACGTGACATTAAGCATGGAGAACAAACTGTCCATTAGGCTACGTGACATTAAGCATGGAGAACAAACCGTCCATTAGGCTACGTGACATTAAGCATGGAGAACAAACTGTCCATTAGGCTACGTGACATTAAGCATGGAGAACAAACCGTCCATTAGGCTACGTGACATTAAGCATGGAGAACAAACCGTCCATTAGGCTACGTGACATTAAGCATGGAGAACAAACCGTCCATTAGGCTACGTGACATTAAGCATGGAGAACAAACTGTCCATTAGGCTACGTGACATTAAGCATGGAGAACAAACCGTCCATTAGGCTACGTGACATTAAGCATGGAGAACAAACCGTCCATTAGGCTACGTGACATTAAGCATGGAGAACAAACCGTCCATTAGGCTACGTGACATTAAGCATGGAGAACAAACCGTCCATTAGGCTACGTGACATTAAGCATGGAGAACAAACCGTCCATTAGGCTACGTGACATTAAGCATGGAGAACAAACTGTCCATTAGGCTACGTGACATTAAGCATGGAGAACAAACCGTCCATTAGGCTACGTGACATTAAGCATGGAGAACAAACTGTCCATTAGGCTACGTGACATTAAGCATGGAGAACAAACTGTCCATTAGGCTACGTGACATTAAGCATGGAGAACAAACCGTCCATTAGGCTACGTGACATTAAGCATGGAGAACAAACTGTCCATTAGGCTACGTGACATTAAGCATGGAGAACAAACTGTCCATTAGGCTACGTGACATTAAGCATGGAGAACAAACCGTCCATTAGGCTACGTGACATTAAGCATGGAGAACAAACCGTCCATTAGGCTACGTGACATTAAGCATGGAGAACAAACCGTCCATTAGGCTACGTGACATTAAGCATGGAGAACAAACTGTCCATTAGGCTACGTGACATTAAGCATGGAGAACAAACTGTCCATTAGGCTACATGACATTAAGCATGGAGAACAAACTGTCCATTAGGATACGTGACATTAAGCATGGAGAACAAACCGTCCATTAGGCTACGTGACATTAAGCATGGAGAACAAACCGTCCATTAGGCTACGTGACATTAAGCATGGAGAACATACCGTCCATTAGGCTACGTGACATTAAGCATGGAGAACAAACCGTCCATTAGGCTACGTGACATTAAGCATGGAGAACAAACCGTCCATTAGGCTACGTGACATTAAGCATGGAGAACAAACCGTCCATTAGGCTACGTGACATTAAGCATGGAGAACAAACCGTCCATTAGGCTACGTGACATTAAGCATGGAGAACAAACCGTCCATTAGGCTACGTGACATTAAGCATGGAGAACAAACTGTCCATTAGGCTACGTGACATTAAGCATGGAGAACAAACTGTCCATTAGGCTACGTGACATTAAGCATGGAGAACAAACTGTCCATTAGGCTACGTGACATTAAGCATGGAGAACAAACCGTCCATTAGGCTACGTGACATTAAGCATGGAGAACAAACTGTCCATTAGGCTACGTGACATTAAGCATGGAGAACAAACTGTCCATTAGGCTACGTGACATTAAGCATGGAGAACAAACTGTCCATTAGGCTACGTGACATTAAGCATGGAGAACAAACCGTCCATTAGGCTACGTGACATTAAGCATGGAGAACAAACCGTCCATTAGGCTACGTGACATTAAGCATGGAGAACAAACTGTCCATTAGGCTACGTGACATTAAGCATGGAGAACAAACCGTCCATTAGGCTACGTGACATTAAGCATGGAGAACAAACCGTCCATTAGGCTACGTGACATTAAGCATGGAGAACAAACTGTCCATTAGGCTACGTGACATTAAGCATGGAGAACAAACCGTCCATTAGGCTACGTGACATTAAGCATGGAGAACAAACCGTCCATTAGGCTACGTGACATTAAGCATGGAGAACAAACCGTCCATTAGGCTACGTGACATTAAGCATGGAGAACAAACTGTCCATTAGGCTACGTGACATTAAGCATGGAGAACAAACCGTCCATTAGGCTACGTGACATTAAGCATGGAGAACAAACTGTCCATTAGGCTACGTGACATTAAGCATGGAGAACAAACTGTCCATTAGGCTACGTGACATTAAGCATGGAGAACAAACCGTCCATTAGGCTACGTGACATTAAGCATGGAGAACAAACCGTCCATTAGGCTACGTGACATTAAGCATGGAGAACAAACCGTCCATTAGGCTACGTGACATTAAGCATGGAGAACAAACTGTCCATTAGGCTACGTGACATTAAGCATGGAGAACAAACTGTCCATTAGGCTACGTGACCTGTTGAGCATGGAGAACAAACTGTCCATTAGGCTACGTGACATTAAGCATGGAGAACAAACCGTCCATTAGGCTACGTGACATTAAGCATGGAGAACAAACCATCCATTAGGCTACGTGACATTAAGCATGGAGAACAAACCGTCCATTAGGCTACGTGACATTAAGCATGGAGAACAAACTGTCCATTAGGCTACGTGACATTAAGCATGGAGAACAAACCATCCATTAGGCTACGTGACATTAAGCATGGAGAACAAACTGTCCATTAGGCTACGTGACATTAAGCATGGAGAACAAACCGTCCATTAGGCTACGTGACATTAAGCATGGAGAACAAACTGTCCATTAGGCTACGTGACATTAAGCATGGAGAACAAACTGTCCATTAGGCTACGTGACATTAAGCATGGAGAACAAACCGTCCATTAGGCTACGTGACATTAAGCATGGAGAACAAACCGTCCATTAGGCTACGTGACATTAAGCATGGAGAACAAACCATCCATTACGCTACGTGACATTAAGCATGGAGAACAAACTGTCCATTAGGCTACGTGACATTAAGCATGGAGAACAAACCGTCCATTAGGCTACGTGACATTAAGCATGGAGAACAAACTGTCCATTAGGCTACGTGACATTAAGCATGGAGAACAAACCGTCCATTAGGCTACGTGACATTAAGCATGGAGAACAAACCGTCCATTAGGCTACGTGACATTAAGCATGGAGAACAAACCGTCCATTAGGCTACGTGACATTAAGCATGGAGAACAAACTGTCCATTAGGCTACGTGACATTAAGCATGGAGAACAAACCGTCCATTAGGCTACGTGACATTAAGCATGGAGAACAAACTGTCCATTAGGCTACGTGACATTAAGCATGGAGAACAAACCGTCCATTAGGCTACGTGACATTAAGCATGGAGAACAAACTGTCCATTAGGCTACGTGACATTAAGCATGGAGAACAAACCGTCCATTAGGCTACGTGACATTAAGCATGGAGAACAAACCGTCCATTAGGCTACGTGACATTAAGCATGGAGAACAAACCGTCCATTAGGCTACGTGACATTAAGCATGGAGAACAAACCGTCCATTAGGCTACGTGACATTAAGCATGGAGAACAAACCGTCCATTAGGCTACGTGACATTAAGCATGGAGAACAAACTGTCCATTAGGCTACGTGACATTAAGCATGGAGAACAAACCGTCCATTAGGCTACGTCACATTAAGCATGGAGAACAAACTGTCCATTAGGCTACGTGACATTAAGCATGGAGAACAAACTGTCCATTAGGCAACGTGACATTAAGCATGGAGAACAAACTGTCCATTAGGCTACGTGACATTAAGCATGGAGAACAAACTGTCCATTAGGCTACGTGACATTAAGCATGGAGAACAAACCGTCCATTAGGCTACGTGACATTAAGCATGGAGAACAAACCGTCCATTAGGCTACGTGACATTAAGCATGGAGAACAAACCATCCATTAGGCTACGTGACATTAAGCATGGAGAACAAACCGTCCATTAGGCTACGTGACATTAAGCATGGAGAACAAACCGTCCATTAGGCTACGTGACATTAAGCATGGAGAACAAACCGTCCATTAGGCTACGTGACATTAAGCATGGAGAACAAACTGTCCATTAGGCTACGTGACATTAAGCATGGAGAACAAACCGTCCATTAGGCTACGTGACATTAAGCATGGAGAACAAACTGTCCATTAGGCTACGTGACATTAAGCATGGAGAACAAACCGTCCATTAGGCTACGTGACATTAAGCATGGAGAACAAACTGTCCATTAGGCTACGTGACATTAAGCATGGAGAACAAACCGTCCATTAGGCTACGTGACATTAAGCATGGAGAACAAACTGTCCATTAGGCTACGTGACATTAAGCATGGAGAACAAACTGTCCATTAGGCTACGTGACATTAAGCATGGAGAACAAACCGTCCATTAGGCTACGTGACATTAAGCATGGAGAACAAACCGTCCATTAGGCTACGTGACATTAAGCATGGAGAACAAACCGTCCATTAGGCTACGTGACATTAAGCATGGAGAACAAACTGTCCATTAGGCTACGTGACATTAAGCATGGAGAACAAACTGTCCATTAGGCTACGTGACATTAAGCATGGAGAACAAACTGTCCATTAGGCTACTTGACATTAAGCATGGAGAACAAACCGTCCATTAGGCTACGTGACATTAAGCATGGAGAACAAACCGTCCATTAGGCTACGTGACATTAAGCATGGAGAACAAACTGTCCATTAGGCTACGTGACATTAAGCATGGAGAACAAACCGTCCATTAGGCTACGTGACATTAAGCATGGAGAACAAACCGTCCATTAGGCTACGTGACATTAAGCATGGAGAACAAACCGTCCATTAGGCTACGTGACATTAAGCATGGAGAACAAACTGTCCATTAGGCTACGTGACATTAAGCATGGAGAACAAACTGTCCATTAGGCTACGTGACATTAAGCATGGAGAACAAACCGTCCATTAGGCTACGTGACATTAAGCATGGAGAACAAACCGTCCATTAGGCTACGTGACATTAAGCATGGAGAACAAACTGTCCATTAGGCTACGTGACATTAAGCATGGAGAACAAACTGTCCATTAGGCTACGTGACATTAAGCATGGAGAACAAACCGTCCATTAGGCTACGTGACATTAAGCATGGAGAACAAACCGTCCATTAGGCTACGTGACATTAAGCATGGAGAACAAACCGTCCATTAGGCTACGTGACATTAAGCATGGAGAACAAACTGTCCATTAGGCTACGTGACATTAAGCATGGAGAACAAACCGTCCATTAGGCTACGTGACATTAAGCATGGAGAACAAACCGTCCATTAGGCTACGTGACATTAAGCATGGAGAACAAACCGTCCATTAGGCTACGTGACATTAAGCATGGAGAACAAACCGTCCATTAGGCTACGTGACATTAAGCATGGAGAACAAACCGTCCATTAGGCTACGTGACATTAAGCATGGAGAACAAACCGTCCATTAGGCTACGTGACATTAAGCATGGAGAACAAACCGTCCATTAGGCTACGTGACATTAAGCATGGAGAACAAACCGTCCATTAGGCTACGTGACATTAAGCATGGAGAACAAACCGTCCATTAGGCTACGTGACATTAAGCATGGAGAACAAACCGTCCATTAGGCTACGTGACATTAAGCATGGAGAACAAACCGTCCATTAGGCTACGTGACATTAAGCATGGAGAACAAACCGTCCATTAGGCTACGTGACATTAAGCATGGAGAACAAACCGTCCATTAGGCTACGTGACATTAAGCATGGAGAACAAACCGTCCATTAGGCTACGTGACATTAAGCATGAAGAACAAACTGTCCATTAGGCTACGTGACATTAAGCATGGAGAACAAACCGTCCATTAGGCTACGTGACATTAAGCATGGAGAACAAACCGTCCATTAGGCTACGTGACATTAAGCATGAAGAACAAACTGTCCATTAGGCTACGTGACATTAAGCATGGAGAACAAACCGTCCATTAGGCTACGTGACATTAAGCATGGAGAACAAACTGTCCATTAGGCTACGTGACATTAAGCATGGAGAACAAACTGTCCATTAGGCTACGTGACATTAAGCATGGAGAACAAACTGTCCATTAGGCTACGTGATATTAAGCATGGAGAACAAACTGTCCATTAGGCTACGTGATATTAAGCATGGAGAACAAACTGTCCATTAGGCTACGTGACATTAAGCATGGAGAACAAACTGTCCATTAGGCTACGTGACCTGTTGAGTCAGTTAGTTGGTCAGGTGCTGCTGGCACAACATGTGACCTGCACCATAGCAGTCACCACGTGACAGCACAGTGAGCAGTCGGCCTAAATGAAAGAGAAAGAGAACAACAAACACACACACACACACACACACACACACACACACACACTGAACCACACAGGGCATCCTTACCAGAAAAACAACATCGCCATTGTGTTGGTAGCGTGATTCAACATTGGAGCCTGTGTTCGTGTTCGTGTGCGTGTGTGTTTGTGACTATGATACAGTAAGCTATCTTAGTTGTGTGTTTTTATAAGACGGGTGGGCGTGCACGTGACAGAGAGCAGGGTTCATGTACTCACACGGCTGCATGTATGTAATATTTATGTAACATGTATGTGGGCTGTGAAGAGTGACTGCCACATGCATATTGCATTTCACCATCTGCAAAATGTATGGGGGGTGGATCAACGCTCTGCATGTTTGGCCCATATATTCATTCCAGATTATTTCATATGATCTACAGGGGCATATAGCGATTTCCCAAGAGTACACAGCTAAGCCAACATGCCCTGTTTGATATTTTCTGTGCTTAAATTATAGATTTAACCTACACTTGAGTGTACAAAACATTAGGAACACCTGCTCTTTCTATGTCATAGACTGACCAGGTGAATCCAGGTGAAAGCTATGATCCCCTATTGATGCCACTTATTAAATCCACTTCAATCAGTGTAGATGAAGGGGAGGAGACAGGTTAAAGAAGGACTTTTTAGCCTTGAGACAATTGAGACATAGATTGTGTGTGTGTGCCATTCAGAGGGCGAATGGGCAAGACAAAATATTTAAGTGTCTTTGAACGGGGTACTGTATGGTAGCAGGTGCCAGGCACACCGGTTTGAGTGCGTCAAAACTGCAACACTGCTGGGTTTTTCACACTCAACAGTTTCTTGTGTATCAAGAATGGTCCTCCACCCACGGAACATCCAGCCAACCTGACACATGGAACGCTTTCCACACCTTGTAGAGTCCATGCTTCAACGAGGGCTCTGAGTGCAAAACGGGGGGTGCAACTCAATATCAGGAAGGTGTTCCTTATGTTTTGTACACTCAGTGTATATATTTTTTTAAATGTCCGCTTCATTGAAATCATACAGAACATCTGTGTGTGTTTGGTGTGTTTAGCTCTCAATCTTACTGCTCAGTAAAATACATGAAATAGTTCCAGTCTATTTGGATTTAGGCTGTGGCTGTGGGGCCTCAGATAAGGCTGGACGAAGTGGTGGATTTTATTATCCTTCCTATCCCTGGAAAGAGACATGGTGATATTGGTCAGCGTCATGCTAACAAGAGAACATGTTCATAATGATTGTGTATGAATCCCAAATGGCACCCTATTCCCTCAAATGGCACCCTATTCCCTATGTTGTGCACTACTTTTGACCAGGGCCAATCAAGGTTCTGGCCAAAAGTAGTGCACTATGTAGGGAATAGGGTGCCATTTAGGGCATAGTCCATAATGACCATGATGTCTCCATTTCCTGACTGCCTTGTCAGCTTGGAGATTTTCCACCGCGCTCCACCAAGGATCTGGAATAGTATAATATCCTGGGGTGCGTGCCAAATGGTGCCCTGTTCACTACATAGTGCACAACTTTTGACCAGAGCCTGGTCAAAAGTAATGCA
This sequence comes from Oncorhynchus mykiss, assembly GCF_057628025.1. NCBI lineage: Eukaryota > Metazoa > Chordata > Actinopteri > Salmoniformes > Salmonidae > Oncorhynchus > Oncorhynchus mykiss. The sequence goes on from NC_143038.1 coordinate 1,285,012, forward strand.
CCGTGCCATTTGGGTGCCATTTGGGATGCCTGCAGCCTATGTGAAGGATCTGTAATTAGTTTAATATCTATGTGAAGTCTCACTTGTCAGCTCGCTACATACATAACTAGGTCATATGGGAGGTGGGGTTGAGGGTGTGGGGCAGAGTAGCAATGTGATCTGTGTTGATTAATCAGGAATGAGTGTTTTAATGTCATTACCCTCTATTCATAGGCCTACATCATTGAAACTGACCTACCGCCAAACCAATACTTTTCCTGATGTTCTATACTGTCCTGATCACATCCTTCAAATGTATGGCGTTCTGTCTGTAGCCAGGGTCTGAACGGTCCCTTTAAGAACATATGTAATGTATATCAGACATCTTGGATGGCCCGTGCCGTCAAGTCATTCATTATTTAAGACTTGTTCAAAAGTTCCAGGAAATGTAGGCCAGCTATAGTGTAAAGCTCCTTTATCTCTCTGCCTCATGTGTGTTCCACGAAATACTGTCACAACTAGCAGGACTTGATGTCCTCAGCCAGATCAGTGTTTTACCCATGGAAAAACATATATTTCTAAAATAAGCTCTTTCTTTTTTAGGTTTGGGGTTATTAGACTACACCTTGGCTCTAGGTTTTCCCTGTGTTTGTTTCTCAAACAAACCCACCTTTAATTAGCCTTATCTGCAAAACATTACAGAAGCTACTATTTAAGCTTCTCTGTTAAACTGGGAGACAGCATCCTGCGTTAATGTGACGCTGCAAGCCACAGACCATAATGAAACAGTCTACACAAAGACCACTCACATCTACCCTCTAACCTCACAAAGACCTCTCACTACCTCTACTACACCAGTTACCTCACAACCATAATGAAACAGTCTACACAAAGACCACTCACATCTACCCTCTAACCTCACAAAGACCTCTCACTACCTCTAAAACAGCAGTTACCTCACAACCATAATGTAACAGTCTACACAAAGACCACTCACATCTACCCTCTAACCTCACAAAGACCTCTCACTACCTCTACTACACCAGTTACCTCACGGCCATAATGTAACAGTCTACACAAAGACCACTCACATCTAACCTCACAAAGACCTCTCACTACCTCTACTACACCAGTTACCTCACGGCCATAATGTAACAGTCTACACAAAGACCACTCACATCTAACCTCACAAAGACCTCTCACTACCTCTAAAACAGCAGTTACCTCACAACCATAATGTAAGTCTGTATACAGACCTCTCACTACCTCTAAAACAGCAGTTACCTCACAACCATAATGTAAGTCTGTATACAGACCTCTCACTACCTCTAAAACAGCAGTTACCTCACAACCATAATGTAACAGTCTGTATACAGACCTCTCACTACCTCTAAAACAGCAGTTACCTCACAACCATAATGTAAGTCTGTATACAGACCTCTCACTACCTCTAAAAACAGCAGTTACCTCACAACCATAATGTAAGTCTGTATACAGACCTCTCACTACCTCCACTACACCAGTTACCTCACAACCATAATGTAAGTCTGTATACAGACCTCTCACTACCTCCACTACACCAGTTACCTCACAACCATAATGTAAGTCTGTATACAGACCTCTCACTACCTCTAAAACAGCAGTTACCTCACAACCATAATGTAAGTCTGTATACAGACCTCTCACTACCTCTAAAACAGCAGTTACCTCACAACCATAATGTAAGTCTGTATACAGACCTCTCACTACCTCTAAAACAGCAGTTACCTCACAACCATAATGTAACAGTCTGTATACAGACCTCTCACTACCTCTAAAACAGCAGTTACCTCACAACCATAATGTAAGTCTGTATACAGACCTCTCACTACCTCTAAAAACAGCAGTTACCTCACAACCATAATGTAAGTCTGTATACAGACCTCTCACTACCTCCACTACACCAGTTACCTCACAACCATAATGTAAGTCTGTATACAGACCTCTCACTACCTCCACTACACCAGTTACCTCACAACCATAATGTAAGTCTGTATACAGACCTCTCACTACCTCCACTACACCAGTTACCTCACAACCATAATGTAACAGTCTGTATAAAGACCTCTCACTACCTCTAAAACAGCAGTTACCTCACAACCATAATGTAAGTCTGTATACAGACCTCTCACTACCTCTAAAAACAGCAGTTACCTCACAACCATAATGTAAGTCTGTATACAGACCTCTCACTACCTCTAAAAACAGCAGTTACCTCACAACCATAATGTAAGTCTGTATACAGACCTCTCACTACCTCCACTACACCAGTTACCTCACAACCATAATGTAAGTCTGTATACAGACCTCTCACTACCTCCACTACACCAGTTACCTCACAACCATAATGTAAGTCTGTATACAGACCTCTCACTACCTCCACTACACCAGTTACCTCACAACCATAATGTAACAGTCTGTATAAAGACCTCTCACTACCTCTAAAACAGCAGTTACCTCACAACCATAATGTAAGTCTGTATACAGACCTCTCACTACCTCTAAAAACAGCAGTTACCTCACAACCATAATGTAAGTCTGTATACAGACCTCTCACTACCTCTAAAAACAGCAGTTACCTCACAACCATAATGTAAGTCTGTATACAGACCTCTCACTACCTCCACTACACCAGTTACCTCACAACCATAATGTAACAGTCTGTATACAGACCTCTCACTACCTCCACTACAGCCTCTGTAGCTGCAGGAGGTGACGGTTGAAAAGAGCAGAGCTGAGCACAGCTGAGCATCCTTTCAACTCTCTTTTCAACCTCTCTTCAAACCATTTTTCAACATCTTGTCGGGGCAGTTTTTTATTTTTTATTTCCTTTCAAACTCTCTCTTGATCCGATGAAAGAGAAAGAGAGAAGAGTAAACGAGGAACCTGTGGAGGGATGAATAGAGAGAGAGAAGGAGTGCGTAGGCCAGGAGCCGTGAGCAGTGCTTGGGGCGATTCTGCCGGGTTACGAAGGAGGGTTTAGAAGTGCGGAGGGCCTTTTTCTCTGAAGGGTTAGCCCTTGTGTTGGAGGCAGGCTTGCGCGTAGGAAAGAGAGGAAGATTGATGGATAGAATAGAGGGAAAGAGAGAGGTGGAGGTTAGACAGCGTGGAAGACCATCTCTCCACACAATTTGTTTGTTTGTACCATCATCATGCAATCAGCGTCACAAACTACAACATTACGCATCCATCTACCTTTGTTGTCATTCAACATCCAGGCTTTGATTTCCTTTGTGTGAGTTCTGAGGACTTCGTGGTAGCATCAGCATGCTAGCAGCACGCATTATGTAATCTGCATGATGCAGATGGGAGCCCCATACACGTAAAGCTAACGCTAGGTAATGCTATTCATGGGATGACCCGGAGAACAGGGCTCTTTGGCAGGCTAACGTTAGCACACGTTCTAGGCTATCAATAGCTAAAGCAACAAGGCTCATTGGCGGACTAACGCTAGCAAGCGCTAGGCTATTCATAAGGAGTGGTGCTAATGCCATCCAACCCCCTGCAGTGCTAAATTAGCTTAGCAGGTTATCTATACCCAGCACACTACTAACACTGAGGTTAGCGTCCTGGCATGATCCTTCCGGTAGCTAACTCTGGTGTGTGTGGTGTTGCAGTGTCCTACCACTGCAAATTAAATCCAATGCCATTTATGTAACGAGATAGGCCTAGCAGGGTTGGGGTTAAGTCCATTGCATTCAGGAAGTAAACAAAAATTCTAATTCCAATTTTTACTCTGCATTTCAGTTGACTTACCAGTTTGACTGAATTGAGCCCAACCATGAGACCGAGTCCCCGTTACTAGGTCTATATTCCCTGTTTGCTATTTTGTCCTCCGGAGGCCCCAAAGGAGATTACAGTGCAGAATGCCTGTGTTTAAAGTCCCACTCGGGTATTTAAGCCCACAAACGACTCATTCATTTTTTTTGTCACCTATTAGGGCATAAGCCCAGGTCTTTGACCCGACCGATAAACAACTTCCCAGCATGCTTTAGGGATTACCTCCATTAACTCTTAAACCTAACTGGTAAAGAACCACACTTTAGAGGGTTAGGAACATTTAACCCTTGGTGGACATTGTGTATGGACAGTGACATAATTATAGGGACATACTTCTCTATCTCGTTCTCACTCTCTCTCTACTTCGCTCTGTTTGTCTCTCCCCTTGTTTTCCCCTCTGCCTCTGTCGATCTCTGTCTCTACCTCTCTGTCAATCTCTCTCCCTCTCTTTCTCCTTCTGCCTCTCGTGCCCCTTCTTCCTCCTCTCTCTCTCTCTGTCCCCGATCTCTCTCTGGAGGAGGGGAAGGAGAGCGATATTAACATTAGTTACATTGACCTTGCGTGTGTAGAAATCAAGGCTGAGAAATGTGCTTTGAGAAGTCATCACATGGGTGTGGAGGTGTCTGTGGTTAGCTGCTGTGACTCACTATCAGAATAGGCCTACGCATTCAAACTTTATCCAGCCAAGTTCTGTGTGTGAAAGAACAGGAGGCCGTGACTATATAGACCTACAGTGATTGTGGGGAACTAGCCTTAGCCTACTCATGAAGAGGTTAACCTTCACTTGAGACCGATGGACAGATAGGTCTGTGAACGGTGCCTGCCGTCTTCCCCCCCTCTCCCTCCCTCCCTCCTGTAAGGGAGGGTTATCTAGGGTCAGCTGCTGAGACTGCAGTAGAGTGCATGGTTGTCTTTATCAGTGAGAGGTGAAGTGGAGAGGGGAGGGGAGGGGGGAGTAGAGGCCTGTAGAACTACTGTCTGGAGGAGCTCCATTCACCTCACACGCTGTAGCCTGACAGGCATGTCTAGACTTGTCTAGGATACCCCTCCCTTCTTTTCTTTCTCTCTGTGTGTGTGTGTGTGTGTGTGTGTGTGTGTGTGTGTGTGTGTGTGTGTGTGTGTGTGTGTGTGTGTGTGTGTGTGTGTGTGTGTGTGTGTGTGTGTGTGTGTGTGTGTGTGTGTGTGTGTGTGTTCAGCCAGCTCAGCTTTACTGACGTGCTAAAGCCATCTTCCAGGTCAAATAGTGTGATAACCCAGAGGTCTCCAAACCTGTCTGTAACCTGCTGTTAGCGCTATACAAGCAGCACTCTCCTAGCCACGCCAGCCTCACCCTCATGTGGGTGCTAGCAAGCACGCTAAGTAGTGCTATGTATCAACAGCCATTGTCAGCCAATCCAGTAGAGGTTGGAAGCTGTGGTGAGCTTCGATTGGTCACTAACGTCACGCGACATCCCAGAGGATTTGAATAAAGTTCAGCTTTCCCCAACTTAAGTCCCGCCCTGTTCGGCTCCCTGGCTTTCCTTCCGTTTGAAGTGAATGGCTTCCGATGTTTCACTGTGCGATGCCGCTCCCGAGTGTAACCTCAGAGTAAGGCCTGGGGCACCGCTATGCAGAGGACACCCACACACATGCTAGAGATCAGAGATGGATCTGATCGTAGTCCGTCTCTGTGTAGGCCTGCTGGGTGAGAGGAGATGGTCACACACTACGTGCTGCACTAGGATAACTGAGATAAAGACTGAATGTGGGCTGGCCTGCCCTCTGAATGGGGCTGTTTACTGTCAGAGACAGACAGATATTTATCATATATAGAGACGTGTGTACGTGTTTTTGTACGTGTGTGTGCTCGTGTGTGTGTGTGTGTGTGTGTGTGTGTGTGTGTGTGTGTGTGTGTGTGTGTGTGGAGAGTCGTTTCTGAGTAGTTGCTGGTGTCTTTAGGTTGTAATCTAGCCTCAGGGCCGAGACACTTTGAATGTCCTAGTCTGAGCAGCCTAATGCCCTAGGTTAGCTAAAATAACCCTTCACTACAGCCTAATGCTCTAGGTTAGCTAAAATAACCCTTCACTACAGCCTAATGCTCTAGGTTAGCTAAAATAACCCTTCACGGCAGCCTAATGCTCTAGGTTAGCTAAAATAACCCTTCACTGCAGCCTAATGCTCTAGGTTAGCTAAAATAACCCTTCACTACAGCCTAATGCTCTAGGTTAGCTAAAATAACCCTTCACTACAGCCTAATGCTCTAGGTTAGCTAAAATAACCCTTCACTACAGCCTAATGCTCTAGGTTAGCTAAAATAACCCTTCACTACAGCCTAATGCTCTAGGTTAGCTAAAATACCTCTTCACTACAGCCTAATGCTCTAGGTTAGCTAAAATAACCCTTCACTACAGCCTAATGCTCTAGGTTAGCTAAAATAACCCTTCACTACAGCCTAATGCTCTAGGTTAGCTAAAATACCTCTTCACTACAGCCTAATGCTCTAGGTTAGCTAAAATAACCCTTCACTACAGCCTAACGCCCTAGGTTAGCTAAAATACCTCTTCACTACAGCCTAATGCTCTAGGTTAGCTAAAATAACCCTTCACTACAGCCTAATGCTCTAGGTTAGCTAAAATACCTCTTCACTACAGCCTAACGCCCTAGGTTAGCTAAAATAACCCTTCACTACAGCCTAACGCCCTAGGTTAGCTAAAATACCTCTTCACTACAGCCTAATGCTCTAGGTTAGCTAAAATACCTCTTCACTACAGCCTAATGCTCTAGGTTAGCTAAAATACCTATTCACTACAGCCTAATGCTCTAGGTTAGCTAAAATAACCCTTCACTGCAGCCTAATGCTCTAGGTTAGCTAAAATAACCCTTCACTGCAGCCTAATGCTCTAGGTTAGCTAAAATAACCCTTCACTACAGCCTAATGCTCTAGGTTAGCTAAAATAACCCTTCACTACAGCCTAATGCTCTAGGTTAGCTAAAATACCTCTTCACTACAGCCTAATGCTCTAGGTTAGCTAAAATACCTCTTCACTACAGCCTAATGCTCTAGGTTAGCTAAAATACCTCTTCACTACAGCCTAATGCTCTAGGTTAGCTAAAATAACCCTTCACAGCAGCCTAAAGGACAGGTTATTTTGTTACACCCTCAGTGATCTCTCTCTACCTCTCTACTCAGCCATTACCTAGGTATACTGTCCTACCTTCAGTAATGTAGTCTAGCTAGCTATGATTATAATGAGCCAGAGAGGGAGAACTGCAGGGGGATGAGGTGCAGGAAATGCCATTACACCTCTCTGTGTCATTTGAGATTGTGCGTGTTGTGGTGTAATTCGGGCTCAGACAATTTCATTTACATCTTATTAGTCAGGTCATGTGGTCAGCCACGGAGGGGGGGAAGTAAAACTGAGTAGGGTGCAGGAAACACCATTACATCTCTCTCTTTCTCTCTCTCTCTCTCTCTCTCTCTCTCTCTCTCTCTTTCTCTTTCTCTTTCTCACTCTCTCTTTCTCTTTTTTCTCTCTCTGTCTCTGTCTCTCTGTATGTCTCTCTCTCTTTCTCTCTTTTTTTCTCTCTCTCTGTCTCTGTCTCTCTGTATGTCTCTCTCTCTCTATCTGTCTATCTCTCTGTCTCTGTCTCTGGGTCTCTCTCTCTCTCTCTCAGTATCATCTGGACCTATGTGTTGTCTTGTTATCTACTGTATCTGGCTCCTGAATCCTTCAATATTATGTCTCTAACCTCTCTCCTCTCTCTCTCTCTCTCTGTGTTCCTCTCTTCCAGGAGAGCCCATCTGCGTCTGTGTTTGGAGAGGTTGAAGGCCCTCATCCCTTTGGGAAAAGACTGTAACCGCCACACTACCCTGGGGCTGCTCAACAAAGCCAAATCACATATTAAGGTAACTATACCGCACGGACACACACACGCATACTTATGACCTGTTCAAGTCTAAAAAACACACATACACACTTATGACCTGTTCAAGTCTAAAAAACACTCATACACACTTATGACCTGTTCAAGTCTAAAAAACACTCATACACACTTATGACCTGTTCAAGTCTAAAAAACACACATACACACTTATGACCTGTTCAAGTCTAAAAAACACACATATACACTTATGACCTGTTCAAGTCTAAAAAACACACATATACACTTATGACCTGTTCAAGTGTTAAACACACACACGCATACTTATGACCTGTTCAAGTGTTAAACACACACACACTTGTGACCGGTTCAAGTCTAAAACACACACACTTATGACCTGTTCAAGTCTAAAACAGCTCTCCAAATGCTTTAAATATGTATGACAAATATTTGACATTTTCCATTGATTTATTTGAGTTATGAAGCTTTACTATTTGAACTCCAACAACACATTTGAGTAGTAACCAATGTTCCCTCTGAGCCGAGTTTCCCCGTTAGTTAACTCTATCGACGTTTCCCTTCACTGTGGGAATAGTGATCGAATCAGAGCAGCCATTATTAGCCACTTTCAACACAACATACCGAAACAAAACAAACTGTGCAAGAGACTGTGTCGTACGCAGAGCGCGTCAGATTTCAATTGCACTGACAGGCACGTGTCACGATCGTCGAAATAACATTCGGACCAAGGCGCAGCGTGATATGGGTACATCTTTTTATTCGCGAAACGCACAAAACAATTTTAAAAAGCAAACGATACGTGAAGCTATGAAGTGCTCACAGGCAACTACACATAGACAAGATCCCACAAAACACAGTGGGGAAATGGCTGCCTAAATATGATCCCCAATCAGAGACAACGATAAACAGCTGCTTCTGATTGGGAACCATACCAGGGCAACATAGAAATAAAACGACCTAGATTACCCACCCTAGTCACACCCCACCCTAACCAAAATAGAGAGTAAAAAGTCTCTCTATGGTCAGGGCGTGACAGCACGACTCTACACAGTCCGGTACTCTACACAGTCCAGTACTCTACACAGTCCAGTACTCTACACAGTCCGGTACTCTACACAGTCCAGTACTCTACACAGTCCGGTGCGCCATAACCAATCAGAGCTTCAAGAGGCCTATATACAAATAGACAATTTTCAAATATGGTTTTGTGCCATTCACTTTGACCTGGACTGTTTTACAGCATGAGCAGCTGTGATCGTTATGCGCTTGTTTTGAGATCAAAGCCAGAGCTGCATGTAGCCACGTGAGCACATTTGTTCACATTCTTCGCTAGTTAGTGAGTTGTTAGCCCAGTTATAGATGATTTGTAGTCAGCAACGTGGCAGTGATTGCTTCCTACAAGAGAACAAAACGTGTACATTTCTTGGCATGTTTGAACGCCAGTCGGGTAAAGAGCTTTTTTATGGCAGTTTTTTTTATTTTCAGACGGTCTTGAATAAGCTAAGTAGCCAATAGGCAGAGGGTAGCATCCTTTGTCTGATTCTCTGTGATAATGGTATGGAAATAATCATTCATTTTATTTTGGAAAGTGGTTTCTTGCATCAAACAACAAATTGTTCAGGATAAACAGCTTAATGTCAAGCCCTGCATGTGTTTTTCAAACGTCTCATGGAACGTAGACCGACATTGAACACCACACATTGTCTGTTACTGTAGGCTGAATGATAGAACAGCCATTTCCATGTTTAAATGTAATGTGATACATATTCTCCCTATTTGTTTATGTTAGGCCACTCTGGTAGTCCTACATTATGATCAAATAGCCACAGTAGTCTACCTGGTCACTGTTAAAACTGTAACGTAAAGCGGGTACAGCCTCAGTGTTCACAGTAAACGCTCAGCCTCAGTGTTCACAGTAAACGCTCAGCCTCAGTGTTCACAGTAAACGCTCAGCCTCAGTGTTCATAGTAAACGCTCAGCCTCAGTGTTCCCACTAAACGCTCAGCCTCAGTGTTCACAGTAAACGCTCAGCCTCAGTGTTCCACTAAACGCTCAGCCTCAGTGTTCCACTAAACGCTCAGCCTCAGTGTTCACAGTAAACGCTCAGCCTCAGTGTTCACAGTAAACGCTCAGCCTCAGTGTTCACAGTAAACGCTCAGCCTCAGTGTTCACAGTAAACGCTCAGCCTCAGTGTTCACAGTAAACGCTCAGCCTCAGTGTTCACAGTAAACGCTCGCTGGAAGTTGCACAGAATTTTCACAACGTTCAAGTTTGCGCTCAGCTGACCTGAAATTCTCTCACTGCCGGAAAAAAGTGAGAGGGAACATTGGGCTCTTAATGAGAAACATGTTGTTTGTTCTGAATCTATGGCCCCTGCAGCTTCCCCACTACTGACAGCCACCTGAATGAGGTTAACATGGGAGTGAAGATCAATAACATCGACCCTGACAATGACACAGAAACATGGAATGAAGGGTCGCATTGTTGTCGCATGTCTCTCGTTCGCTCTTTCTCTCTTCCCCCTCTCTCTCTCTCTCTTTCACTCTCACCCCTCCCTCTTTCACTCTCACCCCTCTCTCTCTATCTTTCACTCTCACCCCTCCCTCTTTCTCTCTTCCCCCTCTCTCTCTCTCTTTCACTCTCACCCCTCCCTCTCTTTCACTCTCACCCCCTTCTCTCTCTCTCTCTCTCTTTGTCTCATCCCTCTCTCTCTCTCTCTCTCTCTCTCTCTCTCTCTCAGTGCTGTAACTGTCAGCTCTAGTCTTTATCAAGTATTGACGTGACTCTGTGTAACAGCAGTAGTAAACAAACGCATCGTAAACAAAACACTGATACAAGATAAACAACGCCAAGTCTGGAAAGACAGAACGTTACTTCTGTGGTGGTATGTTGGGTGATTTCCCTTCCAAAGGTTAGAGTCCGGATACAGGATACTAAAGTCTGACATTGGAGTTGTAGCGTTTGGAGAATTGATTGGCGGTTTCATTGACTTCTCTATCTCTCATCCTCTCTCCTCGTGCCAATTTTTAGTCTACTTCCCTATCTGTATCTCTCCCTCCATCCCCCTCTCCCACTGTCACTATCCCTCTGAGAATATCTTCTCTATCAACCTTACCCGCTAAAATATATACATTCAAATCTAGGCATAACCACGCTCTCTCGTCTCTTTCTTCTCTCCTCTCCCTCCTATAGAAACTTGAACACACCTGGTAAAATATCCTTTTAAATAGATAAAGGAACACACAAAGGATAGCAACTCGTCATCTCTCTGAGGGTGTGGTGGAGGAGGCAGGTGCTCTTTGGAAACAGGTATACAAATCCAGTTTGTTCAAGATAACTAAACACATGCTCTCTCTCTCTTCTCTCCTCTCTCCCTTCTCCTCTCTCCCTTCTCTCCTCTTTCTCTCTCTTCTCTCCTCTTTCTCTCTCTTCTCTCCTCTTTCTCTCTCCTCTCCTCTTTCTCTCCCTTCTCTCCTCTCTCTCCCTTCTCTCTCTCCCTTCTCTCTTCTCTCTCTCCCTTCTCTCCTCTTTCTCCTCTCCTCTTTCTCTCTCTTCTCTCCTCTTTCTCTCCCTTCTCTCCTCTCTCTCCCTTCTCTCTCTCCCTTCTCTCTTCTCTCTCTCCCTTCTCTCTTCTCTCTCTCCCTTCTCTCCTCTTTCTCCTCTCCTCTTTCTCTCCCTTCTCTCCCTTCTCTCCTCTCTCTCTCTCCCTTCTCTCCTCTCTCTCTCTCCCTTCTCTCCTCTCTCTCTCCCTTCTCTCCTCTCTCTCCCTTCTCTCCTCTCTCTCTCCCTTCTCTCCTCTCTCTCTCTCTTCTCTCCTCTCTCTCTTCTCTCTCTCCCTTCTCTCCTCTCTCTCTCCTCTTTCTCCCTTATCTCCTCTCTCTCTCCCTTCTCTCCTCTCTCTCTCCCTTCTGTCCTCTCTCTCTCTCCCTTCTGTCCTCTCTCTCTCTCCCTTCTCTCCTCTCTCTCTCCCTTCTCTCCTCTCTCTCTCTCTTCTCTCCTCTCTCTCTCCCTTCTCTCCTCTCTCTCTCCTCTTTCTCCCTTCTCTCCTCTCTCTCTCCTCTTTCTCCCTTCTCTCCTCTCTCTCTCTCTTCTCTCCTCTCTCTCTCCCTTTTCCTCTCTCTCTCCTCTCTCTCCCTTCTCTCCTCTCTCTCTCTCCCTTCTCTCCCTTCTCTCCCTTCTCTCCTCTCTCTCTCGTCTCTCCTCTTTTCTCTCCCTCTTCTAGAAACTTGAAGAGGCGGACCGTAAGAGCCGTAACCAGCTGGACAGTCTGGAGAGGGAGCAGAGGCACCTCCAGCGCCAGTTGGACCTGCTGCAGGGGGGCACCGGGGCCGGGGTAGGAGGCACTGGGCCGGGGGAGGGAGAAAGGATACGCATGGACAGCGTGGGCTCCACCCTCTGTTCCTCTGAGCACTCGGACTCGGACCAAGGTGAGCGACCGTGACCGCCGAAAGGAATCTTTGTCAGATTACAGTCTTTATTTCATTGTATCACACACATAAGCACATCAGTTAAAGAGATGTGGACTTTGTACACTTGTACCCTATTCTTAGGATAACCAGAAAGCTAGATTCTGTGTGGAAACAAACCAAACTTCTCAGTTTAGTAGTGTTCCTGTTTAGTTCCAAGGAGCTCTTGTTTCAAGTGTGTTATTCCAACGTTCTGCTCTTCTCTTACTCCCTCTCTCTCTCTCTCTCTCTCTCTCTCTCTCTCTCCTCCTTCTCCCACCTCCCTCGCCCTCTACAGAGGAGATTGAGGTGGACGTGGAGTCTACAGAGTTCTCGGAGCACGGGGAACTGGACTCGGTTTCTACGGCCTCCACCAGCGATCTAGACGACCACAGCAGCCTTCAGAGTCTAGCCAGCGACGAGGGCTACTCCAGCTGCAGCATCCTCAAACTCTCCTCAGCCTTCTCCGGATCCTCCTCATAGGAGATGGCTGTTGGGTGTAGACTCCTCCCCCCCCGGCTCCAATCTGCAACCTCGGGGGGCTAAATCATCATCCAAAGACCAACCACCTGAACCTGTCCAGCGACGAAGGTTACGAGGGCAGACGTTAATCCAGCGTCCTCGTCAAACTCAGCGCCTTCTCTGACCGGCCGATTAGAGTTGTCTCCAGCCCCAGCTCCAACCTGCAAAAACCTTGGCCTCCCACCTCCATCCACCACCCCTGTTGTGTGTCGTCATGTCACCCATCGCCGACTACACCATCGCCATGGCATCCCTCAAGTGGCGCCCTGACATCCTTCTAACTTCCTGTCTGTAATCCCTCGCCATCGCACCATCCGTCACTCTGCTCCATCTCGCTGCTGATCCTCAACCCCCCCCCTCCGTCCCAAGGAGAAGGTCCAACCTTCATGAAGAACAGAGATTGATCCAAACACAGAACCAACCTTTATTTTGAGAATCTGAATAAGAGCAATGGTTTGAGATTAGATTTTGACTTGGGTGGTTTTATGAATGATTGAAACTGAAGATGAAAAAGGATGTATTTTTATATGCTGGGATCAGCATTATCTTGGTTTTATTGCAGACATACCTGTAATCGAAGGGAATTAGACCCCCCTTTTTTTAAATCAAACAATTGATTAAGTTATTTTAGAATCAAACAAAAAAAAACAACCCCATATTTTAGCATCAGAAATGCACTTACATTTCTAATATATATTAGAATATTTTCTGTAGAGTTTTCAGAGTTTCTAAACCTTGTTTGGTTCTATGTGTTTGAGTGTTTGCTCTGGTCTTGTGTCTGCGGTCAAGGCAATGTTCTGCTGGACTTAAAAACCAATTTGGGAACAAGTGGTAATTTGGACACAGACTCTGTGGAATGTCAAGAAGTCTACTTGTCATATCAACACATTTTGGCCCTTGATCGACGTTCCTATTTATTTTACATTTCTTGTCTTTGTGGGTTTTTTTAACCACTGTGCAACCACAGCACTGCATCCAACAGACACTTGAAATGGTGCTACCTGAAACAGCAACAACAAACCCATCCACAACGCAGCTCAAACGCTTGTACAACCAACGATCCTTGTCTGCCGTGTCATACAGGACGTTTCCATCCAAACGAATGGAGGAGAAACAAAAACATGGATCATATGCATTCCCATGGAACGTGGGCGGTGCTCCGTGTGGAAATCAATCTTCAAATGTGTTTTTACAACAACGCAGCTACCACAACAAGCTATCCTGCACCTGCCTACCTTATAGCTGTCTATAGAAACACATCGGCACAATCTAAAAAGAAGGAATAGCAAGGAACTTTGGACTATAGAGACAACATCCATCCTTTCTCTCTATCCAGCAGTAACAAGCAATAACCATTTCTAGTATTTAAAAAAATATTATTTAAAAAAAGATTCGACCATTTTGACCTCCTGTTTTTTCCCCCTCTCTTTTCCAAGGCAACAGACCTGTGGCCGTCCAAAAAAAAGCTCTTTCAACTTGCTTTGTTTTTTTGTACATAATTAAATAGCTTAATAAATTAACGATGAAAAAAGGAGTGTAAAAAAAAATAAGTTCGAAAACTTGTGTATAGAAAAAACCTATTGCCTCTGTTGCTGTTTTTGACCTTGTGTTTTTGTGCATTTTAAATGATATTTTTGAAAAGATTTATTCTACTTCTCTCAGAGTGTGACTGGCAAGCGGTCAGTCAGTCGTCCACGTGGCATGAATTGGACAGTATTGCTTTGTTCATTTTGCTGGTTGAAACGTTCAAAGGTTACCATTCTGTAGCTGTCCCCCATCAACCCCAAGAGAAGTTCCACTTCATAGTACTTAACTTAAAGTTCAAGACACAACAACAAGAGAACAACAACTATATGGCTGTAATACAAAATGGCCGCCACCCCAGGACATCTTCTGTTCATAAATACAGAGTTTGTGTGGCACTCTTATTTATTCAAATTTGTTTGTTTCATACTTTTATTTTGAAAACTCCTATATGGCATTCCACTGGTGGTATCTCGTGAGCTGTGGTGGAACTCGAGTCTGAAGTGACAGCACCAAGGTGTATGAGGATGTCATTGACTGTGTGTGTACATCCTTAGCCCTTGTTACTGAAGCGAGCCCAACTTGCACTTTGAAAAGTCTTGTTTTCCACGGGTATTCACATATCTCTTCATATGAAAGAACAATCCCACCCTGACCCTTGAGTTTTTGAAGTTTATATATTTATTAGCCTATTTCTCCATCCCTCACAGAACCAACGCAGAATGGAAAAAAGTTAACTTATTTGGTTTCTGTCTTATCTTATTACTCTCCCTATTTTTTTATGATTTTATCCCTTATTTTAAGATTTAATGTTTAAAAGTGAAACAATTGTTGTTTCCCAAATGGCACCCTATTCCCTACATAGTGCACTACTTTTGACCAGACTCTGTCAAAAGTAGAGCACTAAGTAGGGAATAGGGTGCCATTTGGGAAACAGACCATGGTGAATCGTAGTGAAGTCAGTCAGGATACCAGGCTAAGGTTGCTTTGTTAGACGGACACTTGAAATGTAATCAGCCCCCAAGCTGCTCCCAGTACTGAGCCTTGCCTCTCATGCATCCACGGTCGAGTTCCAAACTGACCCCAAGCTGCTCCCAGTACTGAGCCTTGCCTCTCATGCATCCACGGTCGAGTTCCAAACTGACCCCAAGCTGCTCCCAGTACTGAGCCTTGCCTCTCATGCATCCACGGTCGAGTTCCAAACTGACCCCAAGCTGCTCCCAGTACTGAGCCTTGCCTCTCATGCATCCACGGTCGAGTTCCAAACTGACCCCAAGCTGCTCCCAGTACTGAGCCTTGCCTCTCGTGCATCCACGGTCGAGTTCCAAACTGACCCCAGGCTGTATGGTCATCTTCTCCTTCTCTGATAGGCTGGTTGGAGTTTTTGTCCTAACAGTTTACACCTATCCAATAATCCTAGAATTTGCTAGGAGGGGATGGGGGTGTAGGGTCAAGGGGTTGATTTTGGACTCACAATAGCCAAGTCTAATGGGCAAATACTGAGCCAGCTACTATACAAAATGGGGGCTAACTAACTAACGCCACACTCTAGTAGGAAGACAAGTAGTAGTCTTTACTAGATTATGTTTTAGTCAACAAAATGTGTCTTACATTTACAAAAAGCCTCAGATGAATATTATTGAGAACAAAAACCTATGGTTTCAACGAAGGACATCATTCAAGGTGTAAAGTTAGAGTGTAATCTTGAGGGATTTCATGATCTCCTCAAATTTGGATGGTTCACTGACGATGGTGCTTTCTCGACAGAAACAAATAAGCCAAACGACCTCAGAACACCAACAGTGTCCTCTTCTCTTTCACAGGGGGCAGATTACTTCACTCTCCTTCATTTACACTTTTATCTTCTAGCGCTTTTTGTTTGTCGTTTTCTGAACCTGCACTATGAGAAAAAAGGGCCCATATTTAATGAAAAACTGTGTTTTTCCCCCAATACCCTCTCTCTTTTGTGTTGTCTGGTGTCCTTAGTGCGGCCATATAAGTGATACCTGCTTTTGGCTGTGTATGGCTAGCAGTATGTTGTTATATCCAGATTTGGGGTCTATTCTAACTCAGTTCCAATCTGTTGAGTTCAAGATGGGAATTTCTTACCTGGTATCCAAACTGAATTCACATTCCATTTTGCAGATGGAATTTAGATGGAATTGACCTCCACCCTGAATAATGTCACTCCAGTGTACTAGGTATTGGTCTTATAGACAATGACTCGAAGGGGGGGAACGAATAGCCTGGGACCCAGATCTGTTTGTGCTGTCTTTCCAACTCCTGTGGTCATTCTGGTCAAGACAGCACAAACAGATCTGGGAACCAGGTTAAGGCAGAATGAATGGGTAAAAGTAGATACAACTATTCCCACCTCCAAACAGGACAGACCTAGCCTGGGTTAAACTAGGCTGAATGCTGTGATACGAGTTAGCGTAGCATTCAGTCTGGTTTAACCAGGCTATAGGAGAGACTATAGTCCCCTTGTTGTTCAGATGAACTCTGTGGCCATCAATCCTTTGTAGAACATACTCTCTGATGATGATGATTCTCGCTGTGTAAGTTTGAAAATGCAATACTTACAATAAAACACCAAGATTTTCAAACCGGAACTTGTTGACTTTGTCTACTATCTATATTGTTATTTCCAAGATAGTTTTTAATCCATTCTTCGTTCATTTTGAGGAAGTCAGACACTTCTTGTCGGTTGGGTTCCTGTCAGTCAGCGATGCACGGAGTGTACGAAACATTATGAACACCTGCTCTTTCTATGTCATAGACTGACCAGGTGAATCCAGGTGAAAGCTATGATCCCTTATTGATGTCACTTGTTAAATCCACTTCAATCAGTAGGGGAGGAGACAAGTTAGAGACACATTTTTAAGCCTTGAGACAGTTGAGACATGGATTGTGTGTGTGTGTGTGTGTGTGTGCCATTCAGAGGGTGAATGGGCAAGACAAAATATTTAAATGCCTTTGAATGTCAAGAACAGCAACACTGCTGAGTTTTTCACGCTCAACAGTTTCCTGTGTGTATCAAGAATTGTCCACCCACCACCCAAAGGACAACTAGCCAACTTGACACAACTGTGGGAAGCATTGGAGTCAACATGGACCAGCATCCCTGTGGAAAGCATTCGACACCTTGTAGAGTTCATGCCCCGACGAATTGAGGCTGTTCTGAGGGCAAAAGGGGGTGCAACTCAATATTAGGAAGGTGTTCTTAATGTTTTGTACACTCAGTGTATCTTAAAGGGTGAACTGGGTAAACAAGACCCTGTGCAGATTACAGAATCTTAGTTTATATATTGTATGTACATATCATATGCAGACTTTTGCCAGGCACCGTAAAGATCTGATAAACCTCTGCAGAAATGCACAGACTGGAACGAGCCCAAGTAGGTGTCTCAAAGTTAACTGTAGATACACTATATAGCTATATATATATATATATATATATATAAATAATGTTTGGGGTCACTTAGAAATGTCCTGGTTTTTGAAAGAAAAGCACATTTTTTGTCTATTAAAATAACATTAAAATTGATCAGAAATACAGTGTAGACATTGTTAATGTTGTAAATTACTATTGTAGCTGGAAACGGCTGATTTTTTAATGGAATATCTACATAGGCGTACAGAGGCCCATTATCAGCAACCATCACTCCTGTGTTCCAATGGCATGTTGTGTTAGCGAATCCAAGTTTATCATTTTAAAAGGCTAATTGATCATTGGAAAACCCCTTTGCAATTATGTTAGCACAGCTGAAAACTGTTGTTCTGATTAAATAAGCAATTAAACTGTCCTTCTTTAGACTAGTTGAGTATCTGGAGCATCAGCATTTGGGGGTTTGATTAGAGGCTCAAAATGGCCAGAAACAAACAACTTTCTTCTGAAACTCGTCAGTCTATTCTTGTTCTGAGAAATGAAGGGTATTCCATGTGAGAAATTGCCAAGAAACTGAAGATCTCATACAAACCTGTGTATTACTCCCTTCACAGAACAGCGCAGATTGGCTCTAACCAGAATAGAAAGAGGAATGGGAGGCCCCGGTGCACAACTGAGCAAGAAAACATGTACATTAGAGTATCTAGTTTTAGAAACAAGTCCTCAACTAGCAGCTTCATTAAATAGTACCCGCAAAACACCAGTCAATGTCAACAGTGAAGAGGCGACTCCGGCATGCTGGCCTTCTAGGTAGAGTTGCAAAGAAAAAGCCATATCTCAGACTGGCCAACAAAAATAAAAGATTAAGATGGGCAAAAGAACACAGACACCGGACAGAGGAAGATTGGAATAAAGTGTTATGGACAGACTAATCTAAGGTTGAGGTGTTCGGATCACAAAGATGAACATTCGTGAGACACAGAAAAAAATTAAAAGATGCTGAAGGAGTGCTTGAAGCCATCTGTTAAGCATGGTGGAGGCAATGTGATGGTCTGGGGGTGCTTTGGTAGTGGTAAAGTGGGATATTTGTACAGGGTAAAAGAAGGAAGGCTATCACTCCATTTTGCAACGCCATGTCATACATACCCTGTGGGCGGTGCTTAATTGGAGCCAATTTCCTCCTACAACAGGACAATGACAGCACCAAAAAGTACAGCACCAAACTATGCAATAACTATTTAGGGAAGAAGCAGTCAGCTGGTATCCTGTCTATAAGGGAGTGGCCAGCACAGTTTTTTTATTTATTTTACCTTTATTTAACCAGGCAAGTCAGTTAAGAACAAATTCTTATTTTCAATGACGGCCTGGGAACAGTGGGTTAACTGCCTGTTCAGGGGCAGAACGACAGATTTGTACCTTGTGAGCTCGGGGGTTTGAACTCGCAACCTTCCGGTTACTAGTCCAACGCTCTAACCACTAGGCTACCCTGCCGCCCCGGATCACCGGATCTCAACCCTATTGAGCTGTTGTGGGAGCAGTTTGACCATAAGAAGTGCCCATCAAGCCAATCCAACTTGTGGGAGGTGCTTCAGGAAGTCTGGAGTGGAATCTCTTCAGATTATCTCAGTAAATTGACAACTAGAATGCCAAAGGTCTGCAAGGCTGCAACTGCTGCAAATGTAGGATTATTTGACGATAGCAAAGTTTAAGGACATAATCATTATTTCAATTTAAATTATTTATAACCTTGTCGAAGTCTTGACTATATTTATATTTGCAACTCATTTCATGTATGTTTTCATGGAAAACAAGGACATTTCTAAGTGACCAAACTTTTGAACAGTAGTGTATATTTAAAAGTATGTGGACACCCCTTCAAATTAGTGGATTCGGCTATTTCAGCCACACCCGTTGCTAATAGGTGTATAAAATTGAGCACACAGTCATGCAATATCCATAGACAAATATTGTCAGTAGAATGGCCTTACTGAAGAGCTCATTTAATTTCAACGTGGCACCGTCATATGATGCCACCTTTCCAACAAGTCATTTTGGCAAATTTCTGCCCTGCTATAGCTGCCCTGGTCTACTGTAAGTGCTGTTATTGTGGAAAGTGGAAACGTCTAGGCACAGCAATGGCTCAGTCACGAAGTGGTAGACCACACAAGCTCACAGAACGGGACCGCAGAGTGCTGAACCATGTAGCACGTAAAAATAGTCTGTCCTCAGTTACAACTCTCACTACCAAGTTCCAAACTGCCTCTGGAAGCAACATCAGCACAAGAACTGTTCGTCTGAAGCTTAATGAAATGGGTTTCCATTGCCGAGCAGCCGCACACAAGCCTAAGATCACCATGCACAATGCCAAGCGTCGGCTTGAGTGGTGTAAAGCTCGCCGCCATTGGACTCTGGAGCAGTGGAAACGCGTTCTCTGGAGTAATGAATCACCACACTTCACCACCTGGCAGTCCAACAAACTAATCTGGGTTTGGCAGATGCCAGGAGAACGTTACCTGCCCGAATGTATAGTGCCAACTGTAAAATTTGATAGAGGAGAAATAATGGTCTGGAGAGGTTTTTCATGGTTCAGGCTCCTAAATTCCAATGAAGGGAAATCTTAACGCTACAGAATACAAAGACATTCTAGATGATTCTGTGCTTCCAATGTTGTGGAAATAGTTTGGAGAAGGCCTTTTCCTGTTTCAGCCCCCGTGCACAAAGCGATGTCCACACAGAAATGGTTTGTCGAGATCGGCTTTCCCAGAAGAGTGGAGGCTGTTATAGCAGCAAAGGGTGGACCAACTCCATATTAATGCCCATGATTTTGGAATGAGATGTTCGACGAGCAGGTGTTCACATACTTTTGGTCATGTAGTGTATATCATAATATCGCTCAAATGTATGCACTCCATGTACTTTCATTCACTTTATATTATAGCGTAGCTAGCTAGAGATTTAGTTCAGCCACTTGTGCCATGAGGTTCACATGGCTTGTGGGGAGGGTTAGAAGGCATTACAAACCACATGAACATGATGCACTGCTACTACACCATATTGGAGCGGTCACATCTTGTGAAACATGGCTAGGAAGACCCAAACCTCCCAAGAAGAGCTGAATCATAAAATAACACATTGAGATGTTCCTTTCAGCTGGGCATAGTTCTTTAAAAAGTGATATTTTGTCTTGGGACACGCATCTGGAGAATATATGGTGGCTGTTTCATAAACAATCCCCTATGTTGTCGGCCGAGGTCCTGGAATTCTCCTCTGGCCTCCTCACTGGACCCCAAAAAACTTCCTGGCCCTACCTATATGGATCATGTGTTCCTATCAGTAGTAATATCTGCCCCAAGCCATAAGACTCTTAGATAGTTAACAAAATAGCTACCAGGACTATTGGCATTGACCCTTCTTTTGCAGGAACTGTTTTTACTCGTCACATACGCTGCTGCTGCTGCTGTTACGATCTGTCACTTTATTCCTAGTTGTATGTACATACAGTTGAAGTCGGAAGTCTACATACACCTCAGCCAAATACATTTAAACTCAGTTATTCACAATTCCTGACATTTAATCCTAGTAAAAATCCCCTGTCTTCGGTCAGTTATGATCACCACTTTATTTTAAGAATGTGAAATGTCAGAATAATAGTACAGAGAATGATTTATTTCAGCTTTTATTTCTTTCATCACATTCCCAGTGGGTCAGAAGTTTACATACACTCAATTAGTATTTGGTAGCATTGTCTATAAATTGTTTACCTTGAGTCAAACATTTCAGGTAGCCTTCCACAAGCTTCCCACAATACGTTGGGTGAATTTTGGCCCATTCCTCCTGACAGAGCTGGTGTAACTGAGTCAGGTTTGTAGGCCTCCTTGCTCGCACACACTTTTTCAGTTCTGCCCACAAATTTTCTATAGGATTGAGGTCAGGGCTTTGTGATGGCCACTCCAATACCTTGACGTTGTTGTCCTTAAACCATTTTGCCACAACTTTGGAAGTATGCTTGGGGTCATTGTCCATTTGGAAGACCCATTTGAGACCAAGCTTTAACTTCCTGACTGATGTCTTGAGATGTTGCTTCAATATATCCACATCATTTTCTTCCCTCATGATGCCATCTATTTTGTGAAGTGCTCCAGTCCCTCCTGCAGAAAAGCACCCTCACAACATGATGTTGCCACCCCCGTGCTTCATGGTTGGGATGGTGTTCTTCAGCTTGCAAGCTTCCCCCTTTTTCCTCCAAACATAACAATGGTCATTATGGCCAAACAGTTCTATTTTTGCTTCATCAGACAAGAGGACATTTCTCCAAAAAGTACGATCTTTGTCCCCATGTGCAGTTGAAAACCATAGTCTGTCTTTTTTATGGTGGTTTTGGAGTAGTGGCTTCTTCCTGGCTGAATGGCCTTTCAGGTTATGTCAATATAGGACTCGTTTTACTGTGGATATAGATACTTTTGTACCTGTTTCCTCCAGCATCTTCACAAGGTCCTTTGCTGTTGTTCTGGGATTGATTTGCACTTATCGCACCAAAGTACATTCATCTCTAGGAGACAGAACTCGTCTCCTTCCTGAGGGGTATTGTCACGTTCTGACCTTAGTTCTTTTGTTATGTCTTTGTTTTAGTATGGTCAGGGCGTGAGTTGGGTGGGTTGTCTATGTTCCTTTTTCTATGTTTTGGGATTTCTGTGTTTGGCCTGGTATGGTTCTCAATCAGAGGCAGCTGTCAATCGTTGTCCCTGATTGAGAACCATACTTAGGTAGCCTGGTTTCACTTTTGAGTTGTGGGTGATTGTTTCCTGTGTCTGTACCATACGGGTCTGTTTCGATTTTCCTTTTGTTCTTTCACTTTGTTATTTTGTATTTTGTCGTGTTCAGTTTTACATATTAAAATGGACACTTACCACGCTGCACATTGGTCCGATATCTCTTACTCCTCGTCAGAAGAAGAGGACGAACGTTACAGGTATGACGACTGCGTGGACCCATTGTTTAAATACTTGCGTACTACTGTTTGTACAGATGAACGTGGTACCTTCAGGCATTTGGAAATTGCTCCCAAAGAATAACCAGACTTGTGGAGGTTGACACATTTTTTTTCTGAGGTCTTGGCTGATTTCTTTTGATTTTCCCATGATGTCAAGCAAAGAGGCACTGAGTTTGAAGGTAGGCCTTGAAATACATGTCACGTTCTGACCTTAGTTCTGTTATTATATCTTTGTTTTAGTATGGTCAGGGTGTGAGTTGGGTGGGCAGTCTGTTTGTTTTTCTATGTTGGTTTTTGAGTTTGGCCTGGTATGGTTCTCAATCAGAGGCAGCTGTCAATCGTTGTCCCTGATTGAGAATCATACTTAGGTAGCCTGGGTTTCACTTTTGGGTTGTGGGTGTTTGTTTTCCGTGTGAGTGTTTGGTCCACACGGTACTGTTTTCGGTTTTGTATATTCACATCATCGTTTGTTGTTTTGTTCGAGTGTTCTATTGTCTTTATTAAAAAAACATTATGGACACTTACCACGCTGCGCATTGGTCCTCCAATCATTCTCGCTACTCCTCCTCAGAAGAGGAGGATGAGAACCCTTACAGAATCATACTTAGGTAGCCTTTTTCCACCTGTGTTTCGTGGGTGTTTATTTTCTGTTCTGTGTTTTGTTTCACCGTTCAGGACTGTTCGTTTTGTCGTTTTATTGTTTTGTTTAGTGTTCAGTATTTCTTATTAAAACAAGATGTACACTTACCACGCTGCACCTTGGTCCTCCTCTTTCTCCCAACGACGTGCGTTACAATACATCCACAGGTACACCTCCAATTGACTGAAATTATGTCAATTAGCCTATCAGAAGCTTCTAAAGCCATGACATCATTTCTAGAATTTTCCAAGTTGTTTAAAGGCACAGTCAACTTAGTGTATGTAAACGTCTGACCCACTGGAATTGTGATACAGTGAAATCTGTCTGTAAACATTTGTTGGGAAAATGACAAAGTAGATGTCCTAACCAACTTGCCAAAACTATAGTTTGTTAACAAGAAATTTGTGGCGTGGTTGAAAAAAGATTTTTAATGATTCCAACCTAAGTGTATGTAAACCTCTGACTTCAACTGTATTTCCATCAATTACCTCGTACCCCCTGCACATGAACTCAGCACTAGTACCTGTGTATATAGACACATTATCACTACTGTGTATCTACACTATTATTACTTTTATTATTACGTTTTACTTTTCTTTGTCCATTTTCTTTCTCTCTGCATTGTTGGGAAGGGCTGTAAGTAAGCATTTCACTGTTAGTCTACACCTGTTGTTTATGAAGCATGTGACGAATAGCATTGGATTTGATTTGATTATGGACATCAACACTAAGAATCCTTTTGTTTATTGTAACAGCAGGCTGTTGTGTAAATCCTCACATGTACCATACTTAAGGAGGTGCTCCCCCTAGTGGTTGAATGTAGTTGTGAACCTCTCATTTATACAGTGCATTTGGAAAGTAATTCAGACCCCTTGACTTTTTCCACATTGGTACGTTACAGCTTTAGTCTAACATTGATTAAATAGTTTCAATCTACACACAATACCCCATAATGACAAAGCAAAAACAAGTATTTAGATTTTTGAAATTTTAAAATGTATTACAAATTTACATAAGTATTCAGACCCTTTGCTTTGAGACTCTACATTGAGCTCAGGTGCATCCTGTTTACATTGATCATCCTTGAGATGTTTCTACAAATTGATTGGAATCCACCTGTAGTAAATTCAATTGATTGGACATGATTTGAAAAGGCATGTCTATGTTTAAGTCCCACAGTTGTCAGAGCAAAAACCAAGCCATGAGTTCGAAGGTATTGTCCGTAGAGCTCCGAGACAGGATTGTGTCGAAGCACAGATCTGGGGAAGTGTACTCAAAAATGTCTGCAGCATTGAAGGTCCACAAGAACAGTGAAAACATAATTGTTAAATTAACACATCATTCTTAAATGGAAGAAGTTTGGAACCACCAAGACTCGTCCTAGAGCTAGCTGCCCGACCAAACTGAGAAATGGGCCTTGGTCATAGAGGTGACCAAGAACCCAATGGCAGAACCCGATGACAGAACTCCAGAGTTCCTCTGTGGAGATGGGAGAACCTTCCAGATGGACAACCATCTCTTATTTTTTATTTTTTTACACCCCTTTTTCTTCACAATTGGAATTTACAGTCTGGTCTCGTCGCTGCAACTCCCGTACTGACTTGGGAAAGGCCAAGGTCGAGAGCCATGCGTCCTCCGAAATACGACCCTGCCAATCCACACTGCTTCTTGACACACTGCTCAGGGCTCCTGAGTGGCGCAGCGGTCTAAGGCACTGCATCTCAGTGCTAGAGGCGTCACTACAGACCCTGGTTTGATTCCAGGCTGTATCACAACTGGTCTGTGATTGGGAGTCCCATAGTGTGGTGACAAATAGCTGGGCCGGAAGCCAGCCACACCAATGTGTTTGGGGGAAACACCGTACAACTGGCGACCGAAGTCAGCGTGCATTCACCTGGCCTGCCACAAGGAGTTGGGAAAAGGACATCCCGGCCGGTAAACCCTCCCCTAACCCGGACAACGCTGGGCCAATTGTGTGCGCCGCCTCATGGGTCTCCCGGTCGCAGCCGGCTGCAACACAGCCTGGTATCAAACTGTGGTTTATAATGAAGACTTAAGATTGCAATGCAGTTCCTTTATTTCGCTGCACCCCTCCTGTGGCCCTAGGACAACCATCTGCAGCACTCCACCAATCAGGCCTTTATGGTAGAGTGGCTAGAGGGAAGCCACTCCTCAGTAAAAGGCACATGACAGCCCGCTTGGGGTTTGCCAAAAGGCACCTAAAGACAAAACAAGATTCTCTGGTCTGATGAAACCAATATTTTACTCTTTGGCCTGAATGCCAAGCGTCACATCTGGAGGAAACCTGGCATCATCCCTACGGTGAAGCATGGTGGTGGCAGCATCATGCTGTGGGGATGTTTTTCAGCGACAGGGACTGGGAGACTAGTCAGGATGGAGGGAACGATGAACGGAGCAAAGTACAGAGAGATCCTTGATGAAAACCTGCTCCAGAGTGCTCAGGACCTCAGACTGGTGTGAAGGTTCACCTTCCAACAGGATAACGACCCTAAGCACACAGCCAAGACAACGCAGGCGTGGCTACAGGACATGTCTCTGAATGTCTTTGAGTGGCCCAGCCAGAGCCTGGACTTGAACCTGATCAAACATCTCTGAAGAGACCTGATAATAGCTGTGCAGCCACTCTCCCCATCCAACCTGACAGAGCTTGAGAGGATCTTTTTTTTAAATGTTTTATTTCACCTTTATTTCACAAGTTCTCATTTACAATTGCGACCAGGCCAAGATAAAGCAAAGCAGTTAGACACATACAGCAACACAGAGTTACCCATGGAGTAAAACAAACATACAGTAGGAAAAAAAAGTATATATACAGTGTGTGCAAATGAGGTAAGATAAGAGAGGTAAGGCAATAAAATAGGCCATAGTGGCGAGGTAATTACGATATAGCAATTAAACACTGGAGTGGTAGATGATCTGCAGAGAAGAATGGGAGAAACTCCCCAAATACAGGTGTGCCAAGCTTGTAGCGTCATACCCAAGAAGACTCGAGGCTGTAATCGCTGCCAAAGGTGCTTCAACAAAGTACAGAGTAAAGGATCGTAATACTTATGTAAAAGTATATTTTTTATTTTAAATAAAGGTGCTAAAGAAAAAAATAATCTGTTTTTGCTTTGTTGTTATGGGGTATTGTGTGTAGATTGATGAGGGGGGAAATAATTTGATCCATTTTAGAATAAGATTGTAATTTAACAAAATGTGGAAGAAGTCAAGGAGGCTGAATACTTTCCGAATGCACTGCATGTCAACAAACACACTCGAACTTGAAAGCACATCCCTATTTATACCAGTAGATGGCGCAAAAGCCTTGAAAATACTGGCTCTACTACATTGCATCCAGTAAACTGATCGCTGGTCTCAAAATTATGCTCCATAGTCTTTAGATGCATTTTTCAAGGTTGGTAAACTGTTGTCCCAAAGTAAACTGAGTTTGCCTACACCACTGATTGCATCCAGATTCCAGTTGATATTCTCCCTAACGGCCAAACGCCTGCTCTGAGTCTCCCACTATCTCTGTGCACACATCATAATTAGTTTACATCATCACAATTAATTTGCTACTTCTGTAAACGACAATTATCTTTTGATTTCAACATTTGAATTTGATGGTGATTCATTGATTACCTGAGCAGAACTGTAAAATGTCAAGGACCAGCTTTTAGTTACAGACAACACACCTGTATTCTCAAGACCAAGGTAATCAACAATTTAAACACTGATCCACAATAAAATAAACACCTGGATCATTGCCTCTCAAACAACATGTTTTGATTGGTTTTGACTTAATCAAGGCATATCCATAGTCTAATAAAATTCTGAATTCATTGGAATACAGGTAGCTATTATATATCTCTAACACTGCATATCTCTAATCTCAAATGATATGTATCTAATGAGCTATGTTAGAATGCGTGGTCTGACGACTAATTAATGTCATAACAAGATGAGATCCATATGTGAAATGTCACACGATTCTCTCTCCACTCCCTATGACTCATTCTCTGAGACTCATCTTCTTCACTGTTTACCATTCCAGCAGCAAACACAGACACACACAGACACAGACACACACACACACACTCCAGTTGAATTCCTTCCCCCTATGACTCATTATCTGAGACTCCTCTTCTTCCGTATTTACCGTTCCAGCAGCAAACCAATAGGACCAATTATAAGACTGATAGGCCTGACAGCGGAGCACACACACAACCACACACACACACACACACACACACACGAGCACAACCACACACGGGCACAACCACACACACACAACCACACACACACACACAACCACACACACGCACAACCACACACACACACACTGTGATATAATGAATACACACGGATCCCCCATTGAGACCCGCAGGGAGGGTAGTCCCACTGATGACCTCATGACTCATACACACAGACGCAGCGTTGACATCAACAGACTTGTGTGTGTGTGTGACGAGGAAAAGCAATTCCCTACAAGCTCGATATGAGAAAACGTATCAAAATAAATATCCAGCAGTCAGCCTCATTATCCTGCCAGGGATTGGTGAGGTGGATGAAATATGAGATATTGATATTGGTTGAGGTTGTTATTGACTATGAAATAAGTGGAGCGGTAGAGGGAGGGAGAGAGCGGAGATGGGTGATGGAAGCGAGATAAGAGGTAGTGCGAGAGAGAGAAAGACTATTTGTACGTCATTATAATACTGTCTATAGCCGTAATATGACATTTGATATGTCTATTCCTTTGAAACTTTTGAGTGTGATGTTTACTGTTCATTTTTGATTGTTTACTTCACTTTTATTTATTATCTATGAAACAGAGTGAAGATCAGTTGTGTGTGCATTTGATCGTTCTCCCTCTCCCGCTTTTTTATCTCCCTCGCTCTCTTTCTCTTTCGCTCTCTCAATTCAATTCAATTCATTTCAGGGCTTTATTGGCATGGGTTGTATTTACAATGGTATTTGGTATTTACAAGGGTATTTACAATGGTGCTGTGATGGCACACTGTGGTATTTCACAGAGTAGATATTGGAGATTATCGAAATTGTGGATCTGTGTAATCTGAGGGAAATATGTGTCTCTAATATGGTCATACATTTGGCAGGAGGTTAGGAAGTGCAGCTCAGTTTCCACCTCATTTTGTATCTTCTTTTAAGAGCCAGGTCTGCCTACGGGGGCATTTCTCAATAGCAAGGCTGTGCTCACTGAATCTTTACATATTTAAAACTCTCCTTAAGTTTGGGTATAGGTGTGGATGGCAGGGGTGTGTCCTTACAGTCATATCAGAAAGAGGGAACATGGTGGGTGGGAACTAGAAAGCCATACAAGTCACAACAACAGCTGGATATGACTCTGATGACTGTCATTCATACTCAGAGGTTT
This sequence comes from Oncorhynchus mykiss, assembly GCF_057628025.1. Taxonomy (NCBI): domain Eukaryota; kingdom Metazoa; phylum Chordata; class Actinopteri; order Salmoniformes; family Salmonidae; genus Oncorhynchus; species Oncorhynchus mykiss. Next base: position 1,313,602 of record NC_143038.1, read on the forward strand.
CAAACCCACACAGTTCATTGAATAGCCGGCTTTATTTGTCAAAGGGGCTGGCATATATATATATATATATATATAGAGAGAGAGAGAGAGAGAGAGAGAGAGAGAGAGAGAGAGAGAGAGAGAGAGAGAGAGAGAGAGAGAGAGAGAGAGAGAGAGAGAGAGAGAGAGAGAGAGAGAGAGAGAGAGAGAGAGAGAGAGAGAGAGAGAGAGAGAGAGAGAGAGAGAGAGAGAGAGAGAGAGAGAGAGAGAGAGAGAGAGAGAGAGAGAGAGAGAGAGAGAGAGAGAGAGAGAGAGAGAGAGAGAGAGAGAGAGAGAGAGAGAGAGAGAGAGAGAGAGAGAGAGAGAGAGAGAGAGAGAGAGAGAGAGAGAGAGAGAGAGAGAGAGAGAGAGAGAGAGAGAGAGAGAGAGAGAGATCACATGACAGGATATACTGATATAGAGTCGACACATCCCTTTAAACAACAAGTTCAGCCCTGACCTGGGTTCTGAGGCATCACCACAAGGCAGGGGAGGACAAAGGACAACAGACTGAAAATCAACCCTTGTTTTGTCACCGGAACCTAAATAGCCTGGTATTTTTAAAGAGTAAGTGTTATAGAGCACTTGACATTTAAATATCATTTCCTGTTTTCCTGAAAACATTAACATTACCTTTAATAGTGCCTAAAAGCATGATGGGATTGAATCCCGGCCTAGACTGTAGTTCAGACTGTATCATACGACATATACAGTACACTATTTTGGCAGCACCTCTAGCCCTGTTGTTTAAACCAATTGTCTTGTGGGCCACACACACACACTACACACACACACACACACACACACACACGTATCTACCAACTGAATATCTCATTAAGGCTAATCTTCAGGTTGACACACTGACATATATATTTCACGTGATCACTAACCTCCTACAGAGTTTCAACCCATAGGCCACAGCGAAGTGTGACTAATGTCTGTGTGTGTGTCTTTCCTTCATCGTTTGACCTCTCAACACCAACCCCTATTACGTAACCACCAGTCATTGTTAACAACCGTTACAGTGACATTTCACATATCTCCTGAGCAATCTCTACACACACACACACACTCTTATCTACCAACTGAATAGGTGAAGTATGACTATACTGTTGGCCACATTCATCCTACTGTGGAGCTGAATTGTTCTGCTGGTAAGAGCCTTTTCACTCCATCACAGTTCTTGTAGAGGTTTTGAGAGAACACCCTCGACTGTACCTTTTTTTTGATCTAACCCTAATTAACGTGAACTTGCGAACTTGATAAGTCTCTACTGCTTAAATAAAATAAATCGTTCCACTGGTCTTAGCTTAGCCTTATTGGTACAGGTGTCTGTAGCTATAAACCTGCCTACCAATTAAGATATCTGTACAGCTGGCTA
>NC_143038.1:1320000-1340000 GCF_057628025.1 Oncorhynchus mykiss
CTGGAAGAGACTCTGCAGCCCTAATAGTGTCTGGAAGAGACTCTGCAGCCCTAATAGTGTCTGGAAGAGACTCTGCAGTCCTAATAGTGTCTGGAAGAGACTCTGCAGTCCTAATAGTGTCTGGAAGAGACTCTGCAGCCCTAATAGTGTCTGGAAGAGACTCTGCAGTCCTAATAGTGTCTGGAAGAGACTCTGCAGTCCTAATAGTGTCTGGAAGAGACTCTGCAGCCCTAATAGTGTCTGGAAGAGACTCTGCAGCCCTAATAGTGTCTGGAAGAGACTCTGCAGTCCTAATAGTGTCTGGAAGAGACTCTGCAGCCCTAGTAGTGTCTGTAAGAGACTCTGCAGCCCTAATAGTGTCTGGAAGAGACTCTGCAGCCCTAGTAGTGTCTGGAGGAGACTCTGCAGCCCTAATAGTGTCTGGAAGAGACTCTGCAGCCCTAATAGTGTCTGGAAGAGACTCTGCAGCCCTAATAGTGTCTGGAAGAGACTCTGCAGCCCTAATAGTGTCTGGAAGAGACTCTGCAGCCCTAGTAGTGTCTGGAAGAGACTCTGCAGCCCTAGTAGTGTCTGGAAGAGACTCTGCAGCCCTAGTAGTGTCTGGAAGAGACTCTGCAGCCCTATTAGTGTCTGTAAGAGACTCTGCAGCCCTAGTAGTGTCTGGAAGAGACTCTGCAGCCCTAGTAGTGTCTGGAAGAGACTCTGCAGCCCTAGTAGTGTCTGGAAGAGACTCTGCAGCCCTAGTAGTGTCTGGAAGAGACTCTGCAGCCCTAGTAGTGTCTGGAAGAGACTCTGCAGCCCTAGTAGTGTCTGGAAGAGACTCTGCAGCCCTAGTAGTGTCTGGAAGAGACTCTGCAGCCCTAATAGTGTCTTGAAGAGACTCTGGAGATGGACCTGGAGGAGAGAAGGCTGCTGGAGGGAGAAGGACATGGAGGAGAGAAGGCTTCTGAAGGGAGAAGGACATGGAGGATTCACTTCTGACTCACTGTTGCTGGATTATGTATTAATGTGATTCTCTGTGTGTGTGTGTGCGTGCGTGCGTGCGTGTGTGTGCACGCTTACTGTGGCAGGGGAAGGTTTTAGGCTGAATAGGCTCCAGAGCAGTAATAACAAGCTGTGCCAACTGGGCTGAGAGGAGTATCTCGCCTGCCTGCCTGCCTGGCTGCCTGCCTGTCTGCATGTCTGTCTGCATGTCTGTCTGCATGTCTTTCTTTCTGTGTCTAACGGGTGAGTCAAACATTAGACAGAACCCCATCTTGTTCGGGCAAAACACATTGAACACAATCATTTCCGTTGAGTCAAGTCACATATTGGATTTGGTATGGAGTCACATAGCATTAGCAATACCGTTATAATTTTGTTCTAATAATGTAACCCTGTAATAATTCTGTTACAGTCCTGTCTGGTTTGCAACATTAAAAGCTGACGGTGTTATGATCATACAGTATATACGGAGCCTTTAATAAACATGGTGGGGAGATGGGGAAGAGATTCCTCTTGGAAAGAGCTGAGCCTGTTGTGCGTCATCAGAGGGCTTTGGAAGAGTCATGCAGTTCGTCTATTGACAGGGACTGTGGAATGAAACACACACACACACATTTGTTTTACTATCCTTGTGGGGACCCAAAAATGTATTCCTATTTATTCTCCATTTTTTTCCTAAACCCTAACCCTAAACCTAACCCTAACCCCAAAGCCCTAATCCCTAACTCCTAAACCTAACTGTAAAACTAAACCTAGCCCCTAAACTTAATCCTAACCCTAATTGTAACCCTAATCCTTAAACCTAACCCTAAATCTAAAATATAATTTTTCCTTGTGGGGACCTGGTCCCCACTTGTCAAAATGATTCTTGCTTTACTATCCTTGTGAGGACTTCTGGTCCCCACAAGGATAATAAAACCAAACCACACACATACATGCACGCACCCACCCACACACACACACACACACACTCTTGTGCATGCAGGTGCAGGAGAGAAGCGTGGTAGTGTATGAATCAGCCATCAGCAGCACAGTTGCACATTTTGTGTGCGTGGGCCCAACCTCTTCCACCTGGCACAATATACTACCGTACGGACAATATACTACCATACGGCCAATATACTACCGTATGAACAATATACTACCATACGGACAATATACTACCAATATACTACCATACGGACAATATACTACCATAGGGACAATATACTACCAATATACTACCATATGGACAATATACTACCAATATACTACCATACGGACAATATACTACCAATATACTACCATACGGACAATATACTACCATACGGACAATATACTACCAATATACTACCATATGGACAATATACTACAATACAGACAATATACTACCATATGGACAATATACTACCATACGGACAATATACTACCAATATACTACCATATGGACAATATACTACAATACAGACAATATACTACCAATATACTACCATACGGACAATATACTACAATACAGACAATATACTACCATACGGACAATATACTACCATACGGACAATATACTACCAATATACTACCATATGGACAATATACTACAATACAGACAATATACTACCAATATACTACCATACGGACAATATACTACCAATATACTACCATACGGACAATATACTACAATACAGACAATATACTACCATACGGACAATATACTACCATACGGACAATATACTACCAATATACTACCATATGGACAATATACTACAATACAGACAATATACTACCAATATACTACCATACGGACAATATACTACCAATATACTACCATACGGACAATATACTACAATACAGACAATATACTACCATACGGACAATATACTACCATACGGACAATATACTACCAATATACTACCATATGGACAATATACTACAATACAGACAATATACTACCAATATACTACCATACGGACAATATACTACCAATATACTACCATACGGACAATATACTACAATACAGACAATATACTACGGACAATATACTACAATACACTAGCTATATACTACAATACAGACAATATACTACCAATATACTACCATACGGACAATATACTATTGTATGGACAATATACTACCAATATACTATCATACGGACAATATAGTATCAATATACTACCATACAGACAATATACTACCAATGTACTACCATATGGACAATATACTACCAGTATACTACCATACGGACAATATACTACAATACAGACAATATACTACCAATATACTACCATACGGACAATATACTACCATACAGGCAATATACTACCAATATACTACCATACGGGCAATATACTACCATACGGACAATATACTACAATACAGACAATATACTACCAATATACTACCATACGGACAATATACTACCATACAGGCAATATACTACCAATATACTACCATACGGACAATATACTATCGATATACTACCATACAGACAATATACTACCAATATACTACCATACGGACAATATACTACCAATATACTACCATATGGACAATATACTACCAATATACTACCATATGGACAATATACTACCATACGGACAATATACTACCATACAGACAATATACTACAATACGCAAGCAAGGAACTCAAAATAGACATCTTTCATACTGTTGTTTTATCCATCTCTGAGGTTCTGGAGGTGTGTTATCATTCCCTCTCTCTTCCCCCAGGAGAGCCCCAGGAAAAGATCCCCCAGTTGGATTGACTCATTCAGCTGGGTTGACTCATCAGAAGGCCCTGGGGGGCATGGTTCCTGGTTCATGCCTGGGAGTGTTAATGCAGGTAGACTTGCTGACATAGATCATGTCAGGTGAATTGGTAGAGAAAGGAAAGAGTTCCTGTAATTTACAGGGAGTGTTAAAACAGGAAGATGTTACTGAAACAGATAGCATCTTCACAGGTGAATTAGAATACGGATAGATTTCCAGTTAAAGGGGTGTGGTCTATAGAGGCAATGGCAGGGTACTTAAGCTGATTACAAAAAAACTGTACTTGTAATCAGTTATGTTACCAGAAAGATATTGTTATCAGATTACAGATACTTTTGAAAAACTAGATGATTACTTCTTGGATTACTTTTAAATTCAGAAAGGATGTTTGCAAGAAAAAAATATCCATTATGACAAATTTCTGTTTTCTCAATGACATTCAATTCAGCATTGACAAAAGGTACAAGTTTATCCTTATGGGATCGATATTAACAAACCAATTAGGCACACTTGGGCAGTCTTAATACAACATTTTGAACAGATATGCAATTTTTTCTCTGTATTATCTTTTACCAGATCTAATGTGTAATATTCTCCTACATTCCTTCAAAGTGTTTCCTTTCAAATGGTATCAAGAATATGCATATCCTTGCTTCAGGTCCTGAGCAACAGGCAGTTAGATTTGGGTATGTCATTTTAGGTGAAAATTGAAAAAAAGGGTCAGATCTTTAAGTTTGTTCCAGCTGAATGAGTCTAACCACAAGTCAGAAACCACTATGATGACACACCAAATGTGTTTGATGGATAATTTTTGTCTTCTTCTAATGTCTCTTAAGGGGAAAGTAACTGAAAGTAATCAGATTACGTAACTGAGTTTGGGCAATCCAAAAGTTACGTTACTGATTACAATTTTGGCCAGGTAACTAGCAACTGTACGGATTACATTTAGAAAGTAACCTACCCAACCCCGATTGTTGACCAATGACACGCAGAAGTATGGTGGCTTAGTTGACCACAACAACAAGAAAGTCTGTCCACAGAATGTGGGTTGCAAAGATCAGTCCCTGATCCAAGTGAAGTGGTTTAGATTGTGCAAGCCTGCTTTGGACCCATATCCACCCAGGCCCACTTCTCTTCTCCACTGTGCCCCACCAGAGTGTCTCGAGGCTGGGCGAAGGAAGCCAGAGCTGGTAGTTCCATGGCCAGGAGCTCCGTGTGTGTGTGTGTGTGTGTGTGTGTGTGTGTGTGTGTGTGTGTGTGTGTGTGTGTGTGTGTGTGTGTGTGCGCGCCACTATGCCATGAGTCAAACGTTAGACAGAACCACCATCTTGTTCAGGCAAAACACATCAAACACAATCAATTCCATTGAGTCAAGTCACATATCAGAACAGTCACAGTGATCAAATTTGCAGCATGGTGTTGGCAATGTTGTAAATGTTAAATAATAACGCAATAATGGTATAACAACATTGTCGTGTCTGGCTGACATTAAAAGCTGACAGTGTTCTGCCCATATTGGGCGCACACACACACACACACACACACACACACACACACACACACACACACACACACACACACACACACACACACACACACACACACACAGAGTAATTATCCTGTCTGGTTTAAAACACTAAAACCTGACAGTGTTATGATCATATTACAGAAGAGTTCATTGGCCTCAACGGTCATCACCTACACACACACGCACGTATATATGAGGGGCTCTTAATAAATAGGGCAGGGAGATGAGGAAGAGATGTAATACAGAGCTGAGCCTGTTGAGATGTGCGTCATCAGAGAGGGCTTTGGAGGAGTCATGCAGTCATATATTGATGGAGACCTCGGAATGACACACACACACATGGAAGATCACCTGTGCGAACATACAGGCGATACCATGCAAACACACACACACACAAACAGACTCTTGTGCATGCAGGTGCATTGTAGTGAATGAATCAGCCATCATCATTGTACATTGTGGATGTTTCGGCCCAACCTCTTCCACCCAGCGTTCATTTTCACACTCTTCTTTAGATTTCGTCTAGTGTTAGTCATTTTGACGTCTTAGTTACATTTTTGTCATTCGAATATTGATTTAGCTATTGTCAAAATGACAAAAACAGTAGGCCATTTTAGTCAACTAAATGCCCTTTCATTTGAGAGAGAGAAGCACAATCCCCAGATGGTGCTGTAAAGTATTGGCAGTAGTATGGGTTGCACCTCTGTCACTCAGTGTTGTCATTACCATTGTTATCAACGTTCCAGACGCTGCAGATCAAGGCTCAGGCTAAGACCCAGAATGCAGACACAGGAGGTGGATAGTATGAGTCTCAGAGTTTATTATAGAACAAGGGCCAGGCAAAAGGGAAGTCAAGGCAGGCAAAGAGACGTCCAAGTCAGAGACAGGCAGGTACAGGACGGCAGGCAGGATCAGGACACGCAGAAAGGTCAGAACTGGGAAGACTAGGACAAACAGAAACTAGAGCAAAGGGACCACAGGACTGCGCTGGTAGGACTTGATGGGACAAGACAAAACTGGCAACAGACAAACAGAAAAAATAGGTATAAATAAAGAGGAAATAATGGGGACAAATGGGAGACACCTGGTGGGGGGTGGAGACAAGCACAAGACAGGTGAAACAGATCAGGGTGTGACACCACAGCCGCAAGTAGTACGGGGATAATGACTTTGAATGGGAGATAAGAGATAATGCCTGTTTTGCCCAGTGATGTGGTCGAGGGTCCACATGAACTCAAAATAAAGTTATTTACCCAGCCAGATACATTGTAGTGGCAAGAGGAATTTAGTCAATAAATTGTTTCGTATCCATTGTCCTTTCTTTCTGTGCCGCCAAATGTCTGTATATAGGGTACTGGTAATGTTATGGCAACGTTCAGGTGCAAAACGTTCTTGAACGTTGCAGATAGAAATTCCATGAATTTCACGTTATCCCTTATTCAACATGTCAGAGAGTCATGTTAGTTCTACATAGAATATTTCTATCTGAATGTTCCAAAACGTTGCGTCCTGCTGAACGCGCGCCAGGATGTTAGCTGTAGCTAGCTAATGAGGTAACATGACTGAACAAGGTGTAGCCTAAACAAATGATTAACGGTCCGGTCCGCAAGTAACCTTGTTTTAGAACCGCCTGCGATGTTCATTATGAACGCAAGATGTGGCCCACCAATGCACGATAGAAAGGAACAAACGTAGCGCCGGTATTATGGGTCATATCTTTTGAACAGTAATGGCTAGAATCGAGCCGTTTTCCCTGAGAAAAAGGAAACCTGGCTAGTGTGTTGGCTACAGAACCTGGTAATGAAACGCAGTGGGGAAAGTGCGAGGGTTTAGCGAGACTACAAATTCCCAAACTTTTTTATACTCAAGGAAGAGAAAAATATAGCTAGACTGATGTTTTGCCATTAAACTTAATGCTGCTATTGTTTTTAATTCATTTGGTAAAGCAGCTTGTGTTTCTTAACCAGGTAACGGGTTTCTAGAAGGCTGGTGGTGACTGGTTAGCTACTGGGAAGCCAAAGATCAAATCAAATCAAACTTTATTTGTCACATGCCCGGAACACAACAAGTGTAGACTTTACCGTGAAATGCTTTACTTACAAGCCCTTAATCAACAGTGCAGTTCAAGAAGAAGAAAATATTTACCAAGTAGACTACAATAAAAAGTAATAACAAAAAGTAACACAATAAGAATAACAATAACGAGGCTATATACAGGGGGCACCGGTACCCAGTCAGTGTGCGGGGGTACAGGCTTGTTGAGGTAATGGTACATGTAGGTGGGGGTGAACTGACTATTCATAGGTAACAAACAAACAGCGAGTAACAGCAGTGTACAAAAGGGAGGGAGGGGGTCAATGTAAATTGTCCGGTGGCGACCTTATGGTTTGGGAGTAGAAGCTGTTGAGCCTTTTCGTTCTAGACTTGGCGCTCCGGTACCGCTTGCTGTGCGGTAGCAGAGAAAACAGTCTTTAATTTGGGTGACTGGGGTCTCTGACAATTTTATGGGCTTTCCTCTGACACCGCCTGGTATAGAGGTCCTGGATGGCAGAAAGCTTGACCCCAGTGATGTACTGGGCTGTACGCACTACCCTCTGTAGTGCCTTACTGTCAGATGCCGAGCAGTTGCCATATCGGAGCCAAAGTGGAGCCTGTCTGTCTGCCTGGTGCCTGTCTGCCAACACTCATCACTTGCTCCCCCGCAGTTCACAAACGGATGTAGACTAGGCTGTGTTCCGGGTGTGGTGCATCCTTCCCACTGCTGAACAGAACTGCTCTGTGCTGCTAATTTTAATTGTGCTAATCACTGAAAAGCTCTCATTCTCTTGTCCAGTGCACTTAGTAGTCAGATTTGAGTCTTGTCTCGTTTTAGTCAACTGAAATGAAAATCATTTTTGTTTAGTTATATTTTTTTTCTGGGTCTATTTAGTCAGTTTTAGTCTTGTTAATTGGCACTGAAAAATAGGTGGTTGACAAATATTTGAGTCACCATTTTTGCTATCAGAAATTAACCCTTCTTCCACCTTCCCTGCCCAGAGCTACACAACCATAACCATTACACACACAGGAAGCTGGAAACAGCCCCTTATCTCTCTCAATGGCCCTATCATACTTCTCTGTCATACTTCTCTATCATACTTCTCTTTTACACATCGCTGAGTGTTTGGAAATTCTCCAGGAGAGCCCAAGGTCACCAAGACGTCTCCCCCAGTTAGAGGCATCCGTCTCTGGGTTGACTCATCAGCAGGCCTGCGGGTATGGTTTGTGGATCCTGCCTGGGAATGTTAAGGCAGGTAGATGTTCTTCCACATACAGCATTATCTCAGGTGAATAAGTATTAAGAGAGATCTCCAGTGAAAGCGTTGTGGTCTACGGAGGCGTTGGCCAATGACACACAGCGGTAAGGCGGTTTAGTCACAGCTCTTGATTGACCACACCCACAAACAAGTCTGTCCTCGTCGTTATCCTTGCTATTGTTATCAAAAATGTCAGCCAGAGCACTCATTCTAATATGATTGCATGGTTTTCTCCCTGTATTTTATTCAACTACAAGTCTCTACACTGTACTTCAAATCAGCACTTTATATCCGGAGTGTTAATACACACTCCCACTTCTTCATTGTCACCCCCCCCCCCCCCCCCCCCGTTACAGCCAAGACTCTTTCATCACATCTAGCTAACAGCCAGGCATGCTGACTGCATATGTGGCATCCTCTTCCTGCGTAACTCTCTGTTTCAGGCCAAGATATAGCCTGGTGCCAGATCTGTAGGGGCTTCAGCCAAACCCTGCCATGACACTGATAGTCAGAGCTGTTGGCTAAATCATACAGATCTGGGACCAGGCTAAATCAAACATATTATACCATTGTATGGCATGATGGTGGTCAGTTAGTTGGCTAAAGTATATAGAGATCTTGGACCAGGCTAGCTCTTGGCATGGCAACGTTGGCTAGAGCATATACTGATCTGGGACCAGGCTATATGATAGCATGAAAGGAGTTGGCTGAAACACACACAGATCTAGGACCAGGCTAACTTATTGCATGACAACGATAGCAGTTGACAACAGCACATACAGATCTGGGACCAGCCAAGCCCTGCCATGACACTCATTATCAGAGCAGTTTGCTAAAACATATAGATCTGGGACCAGCCAAACCCTGCCATGACACTCATTGTCAGAGCAGTTGGCTAAAACATACAGATCTGGGACCAGCCAAACCCTGCCATGACACTGATAGCCAGAGCCATTGTATGGCGTGACGGTAGCCAGTTAGTTGACTAAAGTATATCCTGATCTGGGACCAGCCAGAACCAGGCATGACTACGTTGGCTGTAGCACAAATAGATCTGGGACCAGACTGGTTCTTGGCGTGACATTGATGGACAGAGACGGCTCAAGCAGAGGCAGATCTGGGACCAGCCAGTGCCAGGCTGATTCTTGGCAGGGCTGGGTGGCGGGTGGTAGAGCAGACGCCAAGCGACCGGGGAAACAGAACAGATTGGGGGCAGATTATTCACTGTTGGCAGCAGTCAGCAGGCAGGATGTTATTACATAAACATGGAGCTCCTGGCCCTGGACCCACCCGCTACGGCTTCCTTCCCCTAGCCTCGAGACACTCTGGTGGGGAATGGTTGAGAGAAGATGGGGACCTTGGTGGATGTGGGACATGGGACCAAAGTAGGCCTGCACAGTTTCAGACCCTTCAGTTAGATCAGAGACTGACCTACGTTACCTAAATTGAGTTTGTCCAAAGCTTCAAACGACAATATCTCTGAAAGTAAGAATATGGTAGTCACTCATATAATATGTGATATAGCCATTCAGGTTCAGCCAGAATTGAATAGTAGTCATATAGAATTGTCCTTAGGCGTTGATACTGAATCCCTCAGACAGTAGCATAAGGTCATAGTTAGTTATCATTTACATATGGAAATGATTTGATGTTCTACTTTGAATAAAATGCAAGTGATGGGAACTGGGAAGTCACACTCCTTCCCATTACTGAGGATATGCCTTAGCCTCAGGCCCAATACCATGATTATTCCTCATCGTAAAATCAGCATGTGTAGGCTTGTAGTCTCTCACTACTGCAGAAATAAGGGTTTCACAACATGCGCACACACACACAAATACCCAACCCCCTCTCCCCCCCACACACACACACTAAACACCACATTTGTGTCAAAGTTGCCTTACACCCCGCTTATTTCCTAAACACTTGCGTATTTCCTTTGCGCACATGAGACACACACCCCACCCAGCCCAGATATGTGAGCTTCGTGCTTTGACAAAAGCCTGTTTCGCTGCTGTAGTTTCACTCTCACTACAACCTTGGCGGATTCCACCCCTGCAGTATGCATAAAGGGGGCTGTCCTCACACCCTACCACTCACTGACAGGCCTAATAAGTGAAGATGACTCATCTTCCAGTACTTCTACATAACGTGTGTAAAGAAATATTCCAGCTATTTTGTTCTGGTTTATTTTTAACCTTCTCACCTTACATCTGTAGATACAACCTGTAGAATGCAACCAGAATTATGTAGGTCAATGTACGGGCTAACTAGAATAACATGCTATATTCAAAGATGAAATTGGCCTGAAGGACCCTGATCTAGAGGCCCAGTTGTAACGTATATGCAGGGAGTCAGGAAGCAGGTGCAGAAAGTGAGTTTCATAATAATAAACATGAAGAAAATACAAAACAGGAGAAGCGTACTGAATGTAACCAAAACCAATACTGCCTGATGACTGAGGCTTATTGAGGGCTACCATCAGGGTGGTGATGACGTCCAGATGTGCTAAACGATGGGGAGCAGGTGTGCGCAATGATGGTTGCCAGGACTGGTGGTTAGCAGGAGTAGGCATAGCACCAGTTGAGTTTAAAGTATCTGCACCACAATGTAATGTATTGAAACATACCTAGACTTCAGAATGAAACAGGCCTTGAGGGGCCTTTGTCTAAACTCTAAAGGCACAGTTTAGTTTAGCTCCAGTATGTTCCAGAGGCCCAAGGCACCACAGGCTTCTCCCAGCCATTTCCTGTCCTACAGGAAGTGCTGTTGTCACTCAGCATTGCTAGGACAGGAAGTGAACAGGAAGTGTGTTCTGGGCCAACAGGAAGCAGTTTCCTCCCGCATGCCAAACATTGTCCTCTTCTTCTACAGTCGGGGAAACTGATGTTTGGACAACCTCTCTTATCGCAGCCAGCGAGTTTTAGTGCTGAATCCACATTTTGTGTTGTTTTGTGTGGATTGGAAAATGTATTTAGAGTTACGGTGGGTTTCTGAGACTCCTTTTCATGGCTGGTTACGTATGGGTTGTGAAATGTATTGAGAGACATTTCTAATGTCATTCTGGTTGCACAACTTACTCAGTTTGTAGTCACTGTGATGGAAAACACATTTCCTATAAAATGCTCTTTAACAGGAAACAACTTGCAAAAAAGAAAACCACTGTGTGTGTTTCATATGGGAAGTTTAACAGGTGATCTAACCTCCCCACAGAAACTAAAAGTCTCTGTGTCACTTTGCATCTAAATGAAGGGGAAACACTAGTATTTTTCTCATTGGTTAACATTTTAAAGCTCTGTTGAGACAAAGTAGCTTCTTTCACATTGTCGGCTACAACAAGACTACCAGCTGGTATCTTCTGCTTTCCCCCCTTACACTACATTAGAATCTCTCACCCTTTCACTCTCCATCCAACCAGCCTACGTGTGTTTCAGCCTGAGAAGAGGATCTCACTAAAAAACTGCACCAGCTCAGTTCTGGTCAATTTGACCTAAAATGGGCATCGCCACTGAGGTCATCAACTTCCTCCTGATGATGGCAGCTGCTAATAAGTGTGTGTGTGTGTGTGTGTGTGTGTGTGTGTGTGTGTGTGTGTGTGTGTGTGTGTGTGTGCGTACTTGTTTGTGCGTGCCTGTGTGCGTGCCTGTGTGCATGCCTGCGTACGTGCCTGCGTACGTACATGTGTGTATGTGTACTTGAGTGTGTGAATGGCTGGAAGGCCAGTGAGTCACTGCGTAAAGCCCTGGCCTGGCCAAACAAGACGTTAATGAACCCGGATGCCGAGGGCTGCTAACATACGCATCTCCACATTATATGGGATTGGCTGACCAAAGTTAATAGGAAGGTGGGCGGGTGATGGGGAGGATAGTGGGGAGACTATCAGTAACATTTCAACTAACTATCTACTAACCCTAAACCAAACCCTTATACTAACCCTAACCTTAACCATTATACTAACCCTAACCTTAACCATTATACTAACCCTAAACTGAACCCTTATACTAACCATAACCTTAACACTTACCCTAACCTTAACCCTTACCCTAACCTTAACACTTACCCTAACCCTTACCTTAACCCTTATACTAACCCTTACCCTAATCTTAACACTTACCCTAACCTTAACCCTTACCCTAACCTTAACACTTACCCTAACCCTTACCTTAACCCTTATACTAACCCTTACCCTAATCTTAACCCTTACCCTAAACTTAACCCTTACCCTAAACTTAACACAACCTAACCCTAAACTTAAACCTTACCATAACCTTAACCCTTACCCTAACCCTTATTCTAAACCTAACCATAACCTTAGCAAGCAGTTGCTTATCAACAGATAGTTTGTAGATAGTATGACCAGAGCATCTACAAGGGAACGTTCCAGACAATCCAAATAGTGTAAGTGTAACCGCCAAGTCAATTTCAAGCCAATGAGGGATAAGAGAGTCATAATATTCAAGTCATGCAGGCAGTGTCATCTTTGCTCTTGAAATTGGTTGATTCTTTAACCTTTTAGCAATGTGTAATGCTAATGCTAATAAAAATGTCTCTTGTAATATGCTCTTTTGCTAACCTGTGGTCTGTTGCAGTACTTTCCAAGGTAACACTCGACCCTACCCGTGTCTTCTGAGTGAGAGAAGTCTAGCCCCTCTAATCAGCAGCCAGGGTACTTCTGAGTGAGAGAAGTCTAGCCCCTCTAATCAGCAGCCAGGGTACTTCTGAGTGAGAGAAGTCTAGCCCCTCTAATCAGCAGCCAGGGTACTTCTGAGTGAGAGAAGTCTAGCCCCTCTAATCAGCAGCCAGGGTACTTCTGAGTGAGAGAAGTCTAGCCCCTCTAATCAGCAGCCAGGGTACTTCTGAGTGAGAGAAGTCTAGCCCCTCTAATCAGCAGCCAGGGTACTTCTGAGTGAGAGAAGTCTAGCCCCTCTAATCAGCAGCCAGGGTACTTCTGAGTGAGAGAAGTCTAGCCCCTCTAATCAGCAGCCAGGGTACTTCTGAGTGAGAGAAGTCTAGCCCCTCTAATCAGCAGCCAGGGTACTTCTGAGTGAGAGAAGTCTAGCCCCTCTAATCAGCAGCCAGGGTACTTCTGAGTGAGAGAAGTCTAGCCCCTCTAATCAGCAGCCAGGGTACTTCTGAATGAAGAGGTTTTGATAACAAGGTTTGAACTGCAAAAGCAGCATTCAACTTCCTTGGTTGTAAGACAAATAGGGCCTTTTAAGGTCAATGCTGTGAGATTTGCATATAGGAAAATACTTTTATATTGGATATATACATTTCCGACTCCATCACAACATACAGAAAACAAATGAGACATCTGTACATTCCAACACCATTCTTCAAGGGCAGAATTCAGGCCCAGAGATTTCCCCAATCAGCTTTAGGAAAGGCCCTAATTATATGAATGAGAAATCGCTACTGTTTCTACACCTTTATTACTCATTAATGTCAGAGAAGGCAATAATCTTTACAGTAACAAAGGAACCAATCAGATGATATTCTCTGAATCAGTACAGCACGTCGGCTAGAAACATCCGTGATTGCCCAGGGGATATTACAGAAGCTTTCTGTGGACTTCCTCCAGACAGACCTATTGTTACATATATGATTCAGGTTTTTCAGGTTTGAAATACAGTTTGAGTTGGTTGAGTCATACCGTTTCGTTTGGATCATCTGTCATAAAAATAGCGGGTTGAAAGAAAGGACAGCTCTGTTGTTCTCGGTCTGGGAGGCAGAAAGGATTTTATTGAACTGATGCTTTGAGTAACTGTAGAAACTTTGACAGCTGATCTGATTCCATGAAGTCCACTTATGCTTGTATTTGTACTACAGTTTTGGTGCATCCTTCAGCTAGCCAAAATTAGACTCACATAGCATTCTAATTATGATTCAATGGTTCAGACTTCCACAGATTTACAATGTGCACTACTGCTCCATTGGTGTATTTTAGCTCAGTCTCTCTCTCCCAGCCCGTCTGACCCACATGTGTCTAATGCTGTCTGCTACCCTCCTACCCTGCCGATTAATGGTATTTTCTCACAGATGATAGCGCACAGGCTTAGTGGTGTAAGGGTACACACACACATGCACATATACACACAACCTTGCACTCGCACACACAGTCGCACAAACAAACACACACACACATATGCGTCCTCTGCCTCTGATTTGTCTCTGCCTCCCTGACAAATCCATGAGTCACCAACGGAACAGATTACAGATGTAAGATCTTAATTTGATCACTCTTTTGTGGCTGAGAATTTTGAGATTCAAAAAGGCTTCTGCCGTTTCAAATATTCACTTTAAAATGTCAGAATTGATTTCCCCTAACAAATAAATGTCTCAACTGCTACAAAAAATGTCCATTATTTATAATCCACATAACAATTCACATTTCCTGTGAATTATATGTGATCAGATAAAAAGCGAGACACTCTTATAATGGGATTTGTTCTGTTGTGATTTCTGCTGCCATAGTTTCCATTATATGATGATTATGCTAGTAAAGCACCGGTAACTGAGAGGTTGAGACTAGAAAAGGAAAGACTGTCTGGGAGAGTTTTGGGCTGTTTGATTACTGCCTGCTTAGTAATGCATAGGGCTTTAGCTCAGCAGGCTAACAAAGTCTTGTGATGTGCATGAAACCTGGATTTGATCCCAGAAGGTTATACTATAAGCAATCACGACCAACAAACGGCACCCATGGTAAAAATAGGGGTCCTGAAAATTGAGATTTCCATTATTTATCCTCCTCATTATGATTCATAATTTAAAGAGGCGTTTAGATAACTACCTCTCTATCTCCTCCTGAGGTTTAAAGAGGAGTTTAGATAGCTACCTCTCTATCTCCTCCTGAGGTTTAAAGAGGAGTTTAGATAACTACCTCTATCTCCTCCTGAGGTGTAAAGAGGAGTTTAGATAACTACCTCTCTATCTCCTGAGGTTTAAAGAGGAGTTTAGATAACTACCTCTCTATCTCCTCCTGAGGTGTAAAGAGGAGTTTAGATAACTACCTCTCTATCTCATGAGGTTTAAAGAGGAGTTTAGATAACTACCTCTCTATCTCCTGAGGTGTAAAGAGGAGTTTAGATAACTACCTCTCTATCTCCTGAGGTTTAAAGAGGAGTTTAGATAACTACCTCTCTATCTCCTGAGGTTTAAAGAGGAGTTTAGATAACTACCTCTCTATCTCCTCCTGAGGTGTAAAGAGGAGTTTAGATAACTACCTCTCTATCTCATGTTTAAAGAGGAGTTTAGATAACTACCTCTCTATCTCCTCCTGATCTTTAAAGAGGAGTTTAG
Organism: Oncorhynchus mykiss; assembly: GCF_057628025.1. Taxonomy (NCBI): domain Eukaryota; kingdom Metazoa; phylum Chordata; class Actinopteri; order Salmoniformes; family Salmonidae; genus Oncorhynchus; species Oncorhynchus mykiss. The sequence continues at coordinate 1,335,850 of NC_143038.1, forward strand.
ATAACTACCTTTCTATCTCCTGAGGTTTAAAGAGGAGTTTAGATAGCTACCTCTCTATCTCCTGAGGTTTAAAGAGGAGTTTGGATAACTACCTCTCTATCTCCTGAGGTTTAATGAGGAGTTTAGATAGCTACCTCTCTATCTCATGAGGTTTAAAGAGATGTTTAGATAACTACCTCTCTATCTCCTCCTGAGGTTTAAAGAGGAGTTTAGATAGCTACCTCTCTATCTCCTGAGGTTTAAAGAGGAGTTTATATAGCTACCTCTCTATCTCCTGAGGTTGTTGTCGCTGATTGTCTGGTGGTGAAAACTATTCCTTTTCTTAGCAGCTCAGCCAGCCACTTATTAGGCAGAATCACTCTTCACTAGTCAAGGTAGTGGGTTAGGCACGATCAAATTATTCTCTCAATTCAATTCAAAGTGCTTTATTGGCATGGGAAACATACGTTTACATTGCCAAATCAAAGTGCAATACATAATAAACAAAAGTGAAATAAACTATATAAAATTAACAGTAAACATTACACTCACAAAACTTCCAAAGGAATAGAAACATTTCAAATGTAACATTATGGCTATATACAGTGTTGAGTGTTTGATATCTGTGTGAGAAGGGGAAGGGGGAGGGGGAGACAGGGCAGGAGGGGGAGACAGGGCAGGAGGGGGAGACAGGGCAGGAGGGGGAGACAGGGCAGGAGGGGAAAAGTAGGAGGGGATTTTATTTATATATTTTTTATTTCATCCTAATTTAACCAGGTAGGCCAGTTGAGAACACCTTTATTTAACCAGGTAGGCCAGTTGAGAACAGGTTTATTTAACCAGGTAGGCCAGTTGAGAACAGGTTAATTTAACCAGGTAGGCCAGTTGAGAACAGGTTTATTTAACCAGGTAGGCCAGTTGAGAACAGGTTTATTTAACCAGGTAGGCCAGTTGAGAACAGGTTTATTTAACCAGGTAGGCCAGTTGAGAACACCTTTATTTAAACAGGTAGGCCAGTTGAGAACACCTTTATTTAACCAGGTAGGCCAGTTGAGAACAGGTTAATTTAACCAGGTAGGCCAGTTGAGAACAGGTTTATTTAACCAGGTAGGCCAGTTGAGAACAGGTTTATTTAACCAGGTAGGCCAGTTGAGAACAGGTTTATTTAACCAGGTAGGCCAGATGAGAACAGGTGTATTTAACCAGGTAGGCCAGTTGAGAACACCTTTATTTAACCAGGTAGGCCAGTTGAGAACACCTTTATTTAACCAGGTAGGCCAGTTGAGAACACCTTTATTTAACCAGGTAGGCCAGTTGAGAACAGGTTTATTTAACCAGGTAGGCCAGTTGAGAACACCTTTATTTAACCAGGTAGGCCAGTTGAGAACACCTTTATTTAACCAGGTAGGCCAGTTGAGAACACCTTTATTTAACCAGGTAGGCCAGTTGAGAACACCTTTATTTAACCAGGTAGGCCAGTTGAGAACACCTTTATTTAACCAGGTAGGCCAGTTGAGAACAGGTTTATTTAACCAGGTAGGCCAGTTGAGAACAGGTTAATTTAACCAGGTAGGCCAGTTGAGAACAGGTTTATTTAACCAGGTAGGCCAGTTGAGAACACCTTTATTTAACCAGGTAGGCCAGTTGAGAACACCTTTATTTAACCAGGTAGGCCAGTTGAGAACACCTTTATTTAACCAGGTAGGCCAGTTGAGAACACCTTTATTTAACCAGGTAGGCCAGTTGAGAACACCTTTATTTAACCAGGTAGGCCAGTTGAGAACACCTTTATTTAACCAGGTAGGCCAGTTGAGAACAGGTTTATTTAACCAGGTAGGCCAGTTGATAACAGGTTAATTTAACCAGGTAGGCCAGTTGAGAACAGGTTTATTTAACCAGGTAGGCCAGTTGAGAACAGGTTTATTTAACCAGGTAGGCCAGTTGAGAACAGGTTTATTTAACCAGGTAGGCCAGTTGAGAACACCTTTATTTAAACAGGTAGGCCAGTTGAGAACACCTTTATTTAACCAGGTAGGCCAGTTGAGAACAGGTTTATTTAACCAGGTAGGCCAGTTGAGAACAGGTTAATTTAACCAGGTAGGCCAGTTGAGAACAGGTTTATTTAACCAGGTAGGCCAGTTGAGAACAGGTTTATTTAACCAGGTAGGCCAGTTGAGAACAGGTTTATTTAACCAGGTAGGCCAGTTGAGAACACCTTTATTTAACCAGGTAGGCCAGTTGAGAACACCTTTATTTAACCAGGTAGGCCAGTTGAGAACACCTTTATTTAACCAGGTAGGCCAGTTGAGAACACCTTTATTTAACCAGGTAGGCCAGTTGAGAACAGGTTTATTTAACCAGGTAGGCCAGTTGAGAACAGGTTCATTTAACCAGGTAGGCCAGTTGAGAACAGGTTTATTTAACCAGGTAGGCCAGTTGAGAACAGGTTTATTTAACCAGGTAGGCCAGTTGAGAACAGGTTTATTTAACCAGGTAGGCCAGTTGAGAACACCTTTATTTAACCAGGTAGGCCAGTTGAGAACACCTTTATTTAACCAGGTAGGCCAGTTGAGAACAGGTTAATTTAACCAGGTAGGCCAGTTGAGAACAGGTTAATTTAACCAGGTAGGCCAGTTGAGAACAGGTTTATTTAACCAGGTAGGCCAGTTGAGAACACCTTTATTTAAACAGGTAGGCCAGTTGAGAACACCTTTATTTAACCAGGTAGGCCAGTTGAGAACAGGTTAATTTAACCAGGTAGGCCAGTTGAGAACAGGTTTATTTAACCAGGTAGGCCAGTTGAGAACACCTTTATTTAACCAGGTAGGCCAGTTGAGAACACCTTTATTTAACCAGGTAGGCCAGTTGAGAACAGGTTTATTTAACCAGGTAGGCCAGTTGAGAACAGGTTTATTTAACCAGGTAGGCCAGTTGAGAACAGGTTTATTTAACCAGGTAGGCCAGTTGAGAACAGGTTTATTTAACCAGGTAGGCCAGTTGAGAACACCTTTATTTAACCAGGTAGGCCAGTTGAGAACACCTTTATTTAACCAGGTAGGCCAGTTGAGAACACCTTTATTTAACCAGGTAGGCCAGTTGAGAACACCTTTATTTAACCAGGTAGGCCAGTTGAGAACACCTTTATTTAACCAGGTAGGCCAGTTGAGAACACCTTTATTTAACCAGGTAGGCCAGTTGAGAACACCTTTATTTAACCAGGTAGGCCAGTTGAGAACACCTTTATTTAACCAGGTAGGCCAGTTGAGAACACCTTTATTTAACCAGGTAGGCCAGTTGAGAACACCTTTATTTAACCAGGTAGGCCAGTTGAGAACAGGTTTATTTAACCAGGTAGGCCAGTTGAAAACACCTTTATTTAACCAGGTAGGCCAGTTGAGAACACCTTTATTTAACCAGGTAGGCCAGTTGAGAACACCTTTATTTAACCAGGTAGGCCAGTTGAGAACACCTTTATTTAACCAGGTAGGCCAGTTGAGAACACCTTTATTTAACCAGGTAGGCCAGTTGAGAACAGGTTCTCATTTACAACAGCGACCTGGCCAAGATAAAGCAAAGCAATGCGAAAAAAACAACAACACAGAGTTACACATGGGATAAACAAACGCACAGTCAATAACACAATAGAAAATCTGTATACAGTGTGTGCAAATGAAGTAAGGAGGTAAGGCAATAAATAGGGCAATAGTAGCAAAGTAATTACAATTTAGCAATTAACACTGGAGTGATAGATGTGCAGATGAGGATGTGCAAGTAGAAATACTGGTGTGCAAAAGAGCAGAAGAAAACACAAAAACAAATATGGGGATGAGGTAGGTAGTTGGTTGGATGGGCTATTTACAGATGGGCTGTGTACAGCTGCAGCGATCAGTAAGCTGCTCTGACTTCAGTGATTTTGTTGGCCGGGGTTGGGGTAGCCAGGTGGAAAGCGTGGCCAGCCGTAGAGAAATGCTATTGAAATTCTCGGTGGTGGCAGTTTCCTAGCCTCAGTGCAGTGGGCAGCTGGGAGGAGGTGCTCTTATTCTCCATGGACTTTACAGTGTCCCAGAATTTGGGGGAATTAGTGCTGCAGGATGCAAATTTCTGTTTGAAAAAGCTAGCCTTTGCTTTCCTAACTGACTGTGTATATTGGTTCCTGACTTCCCTGAAAAGTT
>NC_143038.1:1707500-1785000 GCF_057628025.1 Oncorhynchus mykiss
AATTAGTGCATCCATTAGAGGGAGACGGAGTGTTCAGAATTCCTGATTGGTTGATTTTAGAGAGAGACTAAAAGTGAAGCTATCTTTGATTGGCTGATTTACATAATGTACAGACAGGGGTCCACACGTACGCACACACACACACACACACACACACACACACACACACACACACACACACACACACACACACACACACACACACACACACACACACACACACACACACACACACACTGGGTCCTGGCTGCTGCAAATTAAGCCTGCATTCAAGTGAAACATAAAAAAATTGATTGTCTATCACTCTTTCTTGTCAATCTGCCTCTCTGTCTCTGTCTCGTTCTCTCTCTTCAGCCCGGGGCGCTCACCGTCTTGCTATGACAACGAGATAGTAATGATGAACCATGTCTACAAGGAGCGCTTCCCCAAGGTCAGTACACACACACACATACACACACACACACGCACAACTCGTACACAGAAATGCACACACGTATGCAGGTACGCATACACATGCGCGCACACACACACACACACACACACACAGTGGCCCTATCCCATAACATGAATGGGACTTGAAGCAGTGCTAACTGCAGTGTCACTGACTACCTGCACAGTTTTACTTGCTTCTGCATAAAAACACAACAAGATGGTTGCAACCGTCGCACCCCCAAAATGGAGACTGACATGTCATGCAGTAACTGATCCAAAATGGCCCCAGAGAGCCATTTAGACAGAGCCCAGCGCAGTGCAGTTTCTCTCTCTAATACAGCATATCTCCCCGTCCACTGTTGCAACCACTTCTGGCTTTGTGTTGACCGATATCAATGACTTACAGGCTGTATGACAGGCAGGCAGCCGCTGTGGTAAAGCTGCAAACCAAACAGAAGCAGACAAACAGAGAAAAGGCATTACTCACATCACATACTATAGTAGTTCAAACACTAAGGTACGGAGAGATTTATTTGGATTCAGCAGTTTGCTGATGGTGTCTGTTTGTTTGACTATATTGCTAGTCTCCCACTAGAATACTGATCACATGGACTTCACATGGAGCTCAATGGGTGGGTGAACCACGCTCGCACGTTAAGTAACCTTACCTGAGTCCTGAAGACTTGTGTTGGCTCCTAGGCTTTAGCTGAACACACCAACACAATCCTGTAGCTGGTAAAAGTCCTGGGTTCGAACCCCATCGGTCCTGTATTGATAATATGTAGTCTATGCTGTATATCTGTCAACTGCCCAGATGAAGGAACGTTGATAGCTTCTCCCCTGAAAGGCTTTATCTCAGTTGGTTAACACTGTCTTGTGGCCTGGGTTCGGACCCCAGTCACTCACCTGTAGTGTATTTTACCATGTTGTCCTCTCCTCCCAGGCTACAGCCCAGATGGAGGAGCGTCTGTCAGAGTTCATCCAGAACTTCTCCCCGGAGAGCGTGCTGCCGCTGGCTGACGGGGTCCTCAGCTTCATCCACCACCAGATAGCAGAGCTGTCCAGAGACTGCCTGACCAAATCACAGGACGGACTCATCACAACGGTGTATTTCTTTGAGCTGCAGGAGAATCTGGAGAAGATGCTCAACGACGTGAGTCATCATGCATAGTTGCAAACACATGAGGACGCACATACACAACACATATACATGCTCACATACACAACACATGTACATGCTCACATACACAACACATATACATGCTCACATACACAACACATATACATGCTCACATACACAACACATATACATGCTCACATACACAACACATGTACATGCTCACATACACAACACATATACATGCTCACATACACAACACATATACATGCTCACATACACAACACATATACATGCTCACATACACAACACATATACATGCTCACATACACAACACATATACATGCTCACATACACAACACATATACATGCTCACATACACAACACATATACATGCACACATACACAACACATATACATGCACGCACCCCTAGTCCTCTTCTGGTCTTCCAAAGTAACTGACATTCAATTTTATTGGTGAAGAACCTATTAATTGCTAAGAATTTGTTTATCGCTGTCCCTGGTGCTGAAGCCCTCTCTCTCTCTCTATCTCTCTCTCTCTCTCTCTCTCTCTCTGTCTCTCTCCCTCAGGCCTATGAGCGTTCTGAGAGCTCTGAGTTGACCTTCGTCACTGAGCTGGTCAAAAAGCTCTTCATCATCATATCTCGTCCCGCCCGGCTTCTGGAATGTCTGGTGAGCTCTATTACAGGTCTATTATAGGGACGTTGAATGTTCAGGCTGCGGCTCAGACACTCTGGAGACTCTATTCTAGAGCACCTGGTTCAAATGGGTTTCAGAGCAGTTCACTCTCTAAATAGATCATTGAGTTAGAAATATGTGGAATTGTTGCAATAGCTTGTGAGTGGGCAATATATGCTGTACTATAATCCCTTAATTGACATGTATAATTATTTTGTCATATAAAATTATTTCATATTGCGCTAATTCCCCTAATTTGGAAAGTGTGTTAACTACCTTGTACAAGCTTGAATTTTCAACATACAAACATCTTTTTACCTCAGATTGGTGATGTTAATATCAAGATTATACTAAATTGATTTTGCTTTAAAAAAAAGTTGCTGGCCACAAACAAATCCACGTATTTGACAGTCAAGCTGGCACTGAAATGAAACCCCTGTCAGTTTGTAGGTCTACCTGTGAGGTGATGATTCGTTGAAATGTTCCAGTCAAAAAGGTGTTGTTTCCTTTTCGTATTGGCCATCTACTGTAAACGTGACACAACGAGATGAGTTGAGAAATGGCTACTACAGGTTCTCATCTATCGACAGGTATAAGTAGTTTACCCAAGTTAGCTGTGGTTTTATCTTTAAGAAGAGCGCAAACGGTACACGTCACCCCGGTTATTGTCCCAGTTCCATTGATCTTTATAGACAATAGTGATGTGATTAATTTGCGCTAGCTTTCGATTACAGTAGAACAAGCCAATCAAAGTGTAGAGTGGCTGCTTGGTAAATGTTGGTGTGTGTGCAGTTTATAAGCAACTTATTTAGCTAAATAGAACTAATCTGAACACAAGTGTGACATATGTATGTGTAGGGAGTAATGTTTATTTTTGGCCTTCAAAATACCACAACTTATTTCAGCATATTGATTATGAATTTGGACATTTAAAAACAAATTCATAATCAACAATAGGTAGCAGGAACAGTAACATTTTCAACTTATGTTTTAGGAATGTAAATGATACTTTCCTCATCATTTTTCAACAGGATTCTACTTAATCACCTAAAAACTAATGAATGAACCCCAAAACGTGCTTTGGTTTATTGATTTTGATATTATAGCTATAATCATGAAAAATATGTTTGTTTTGCCTACTATTCCAAATGGCACCCTATTCCCTATATAGTGCACTACTTTAGACCAGAACTCTGGTCCCAAATGGTACCCTATTCCCTATATAGTGCACTACTTTAGACCAGAACTCTGGTCCCAAATGGTACCCTATTCCCTATATAGTGCACTACTTTAGACCAGAACTATATGGTCCCAAATGGCACCCTATTCCCTATATAGTGCACTACTTTTGGACCAGGCCCCCATAGGGCTCTGATCAAAGGTAGTGCACCATGTAGGGAATAGGATGCCATTTGGGACACATACTGTTCATCCCCTGTGCGGTGTATTTAACCAAAACACATCCCTTGTTTTCATAGATATAGGTCAAAGATGTCTTTATATGAGTCATTACAAACACAGCATTAAGTTAAATGCCTAAGGATATCTTCCTAACTGTAAAACATCCACCCACATACACTGCTGCCATGGGCCAACACCTCATTCAATGACAGTTGAAATGAACTCCTCCAACTGTCCAGTTGACATTCAAAGCTATATGTACATAAGTCACTGGAGTGTCCCTGGATTTACACACTCTGATTGATGGCTTCCCCTGCCTATCAAACGCTTGGTCCCACCTCCTTCTGCTGTTGCGTCTCATCTTCCCGTTGCCAGGGTGACCAGCGGAAGAGGTCGATAGGGTCAGGCTGGATGCTTCTGCTTATGTCAGTTATATGAGAGAGAGAGTGAGAGGGAAGAGGTAGACAAGGATGGAGGAAGAGAGAAAGTGAAATGGAGGGGGGAGAGAGAAAGCGAGAGAAGGAAAGATGGAGGGAAGGATGGAGGGAGATACAAAGGAAAATGCAGAGGAGAGAGATGGAGAGAGAGAGGAGAATGAAAGAGTAGGGAAAGGTGGAGGGAGAGAGGAGAGAGAACGTGAATTGGAGGGGAGAGAGAGGGGGGGTTCAGTTCATTTGGCATTCTAGTCACAGTCTCCTCTGATTTGGTGAAATGTCAGAGCCATGGTGGAAGAACATTATCCCACATAGAGGTACATAGAGCAGAGCAGAACTCTGTGCAGAGAGTTTCACTCCCACAGAATCAAGTACAAGACTTATATTAGTCTTATATTGTGTCTCTAATCTATGATCACTCCACTCATCATAGTTGGCAATCCAGGGAACTTTGTAAATTTACTCAAAGAAATATAATATATTCTATTCCTTCTCTTTCTATGGGTTCACTCCTCTCATCTGTATCTTAGTTGGCAAGGCCAGGGAACAGTTGATCATCGGAACACTGAAACCAGGAAATGACCTTCCCCTCCCAGCCCCAGGTGCTCTGGTTTCTAATAACAGTGTTATATCCCTCCACAAAGGGTGAATGAAAGAGATGCCCAGAGGACAGAATAAAAGGCTATGTTAATCAGCTGTAGGGCTTATTGGAGCAGCAATTCAAAGTTATGACCATGTTAGTACCCAGCAGTTTATTAGCTCCTTATTTCAGCCTGTAGGATTCCCCAGTTAAACTCAAAACAGCACACAGAATACCATACACAATGGCAGTCGATGTGGCAGATTTAGTCTGTTACACTCTATATTGTCCCCCCTCTTCTCAATACCACAGACAGTACTGTCAATATTGTCCCCCCTCTTCTCAATACCACAGACAGTACTGTCAATATTGTCCCCCCTCCTCTCAATACCACAGACAGTACTGTCAATATTGCCCCTCCTCCTCTCAATACCACAGACAGTACTGTCAATATTGTCCCCCCTCCTCTCAATACCACAGACAGTACTGTCAATATTGTCCCCCCTCCTCTCAATACCACAGACAGTACTGTCAATATTGTCCCCCCTCTTCTCAATACCGGCGGCAGGGTAGCCTAGTGGTTTGAGCGTTGGACAAGTAACCGAAAGGTTGCTGGATTGAATCTCTGAGCTGACAAGGTAAAAATTTGCCGTTCTGCCCCTTAACAATGCAGTTAACCCACTGTTCCTAGGCCGTCATTGAAAATAAGAATTTGTTCTTAACTGACTTGCCTAGTTAAATAAAGGTAAAAAAAATATATATATATTGTCCCCCCTCCCCTTCATGTACAGGAGTTCAATCCAGAAAAGTCAATACTACATCAAGTTTATGTGGCAGACTGGCAGCTTTTGTGTAACTTTGTATTTGGTTCCTCTCTGTAGGAGTTCAACCCAGAGGAGTTCTATCACCTGCTGGAGGCAGCGGAGGACCACGCCAAGGAGGGACACCTGATGAAGACGGACATCCCTCGCTACATCATCAGCCAGCTGGGTCTGACCCGGGACCCTCTGGAGGGTGAGACACACACACATTTAATGAAGATGGATACTCCTTGTTACGTCAGGACACTCTAGAGCCCTCAACTCTGGAACCACTTGGCTTTATTCCTTTCTTCTCCTCCAATCAGGGACTGATTTAGACCTGGGACACCAGGTGGGTGGAATTAATTATCAGGGAGAATGGAAAACCAGCAGGCTCCGGACCTCGTTGGGTAAGAGTTTAATACCCCTAGACCTGAGGGTGAGGAAGGGAGGGGGAGGATGAGAGGGAAGAGAGGAACGGAAAGAGAAATTGAGGGTTGGAACAGACCAGGGACCCTCTGGAGGGTGAGAGAGAAGGATGAGAGGGAGGAGGAGAGAGAGAGGAAGAGATGAATGGAAAGAGACAGATTGAAGGCTGGGACAGACCAGGGACCCTCTGGAGGGTGAGAGAGAAGGATGAGAGGGAGGAGGAGAGAGAAGAGAGGAACAGAAATAGACAGATTCAGATGGCTGGGACAGACCAAGCACCCTCTGGAGGGTGAGAGAGATGTAGGAGAGAGGAGTAGAGGGGAGATTTAATGAAGAAGAGAGTAAGGAAGAGAGGGATGAGAGGAATAAAAAGAGACATGCAGGCAGCTGGGACTGACCTGCGACCGTGTGGAGGTTGGGATGGGGGGGAAGACAGTAGACGGAAACAAAAAGAGACAGATTTAGGGCATCATGTACCTGTAGAAGCCAAACAAGAGAAAATGAAAGATTGATGGTTGAGATTTCTCTAGCCACATTTTGACAGCCACACTCCCCTCGGGTGTTTATTATAGGTAATTAACTATAATGCTAGCAGAAATAACCTTAGAAAAAAACATACATTTTGGCATGAGAAAAACAACAGCATCTTGGCATTGTAGCATGTGGGCAGGGATCCACCTGTCAGCTACCCTGGTCCCAGCTCTTGGCATTGTCACACTGAACCTTGGCAAGACAGCACAAACAGACCTGGGACCAGGCTACATGTAGACATTATTGAGACGCAGAGAGAACTCCCTTAACTGATTATGAAGCCGGTCGCAGCACTGCACTCACTGTCATTAATCTACAGCAGCCCCCAAACTCCTTCTCTGACTCCTTCAATTCCGTCCAGCTCCACTTCTCACAGTGGCAAATCCACCACAAGCTGTTCATTAAACTACTCAATGTAAATGTGTTAGAAAGACTATTCAGAATCCGACTGGCTCCTCTTTGTCAGCTACCTTCAGTCTGGTTGAAGAAATATGAGTTTGGGTTTTAGTGGGTTGTCACAATGTGACACTTTTTACAAACCACCTCTTGGTTTAGCACCTTTCTGTTTTTCACCCACACAAATATTCACAGCTTCATCTCTCTTTCTCTCTCTCACACACACACTCTCGTCTTCCCTCCCTCTCTCGGTTCTCCAAACACAACCATTTTGTTTTTAGAAATGTTGTTACCAAGGTGACAAGAAGATATATTATTTTCACATCACTTTATGTGACATCTAATTCAAATTAACGAGATGCTTACTTAAAGGTGCAATGCAGCCGTTTTTATCTCAATATCAAATCATTTCTGGTGACAGAAAGTACCTTACTGTGATTGTTTTCAATTAAAATTATTTTAAAAATAATTATTCTTCGCAAAGAGCACCGTCTGGAAGTGGTCTGAGTGGGGAGGGGAAAACTGAAAATGAGCTGTTATTGGTCTATTAACTCATTTACCGGCTCCATCCTACCAAAACAGTCAGAAATTTCAGGTGGTCGTTTCAAACAGCTCTAACACTAACTTTTTCTCCAACGTCGTAGTGTGGAAATATATATAGTGCTTTGGAAAGTATTCAGACCCCTTGACTTTTTCCACATTTTGTTATGTTACAGTCTTATTCTAAAATGTATTAAATTGTTTTTTCCCCTTATCATTCTACACACAGTAGCCCATAATGGAAAAGCAAAAACATTTTTTAAATATTTTTTTGCAAATGTATTTAACAATAAAAACTGAAATACCACATGTACACTAATGTTCAAAAGTATGAAATGAAAACTTAGAAATGAAAACTTAGAAATGTCCTTGTTTTTGATAGAAAATCCCATATTTGCCCATTAAAATAATATAAAATTAATCAGAAATACGTGGAGACATTTTTAATGATGAAATTGACTGTTGTAGCTGGAAACTGCAGATTTTTTTATGGAATATCTACATATGCGTACAGAGGCCCATTATCAGCAACCGTGTTCAATGGCACGTTGTGTTAGTTAATCCAAGTTTATAATTTTAAAAGGCTAATTGATCATTAGAAAACCCTTTTGCAATTATTTTAGCACAGCTGAAAACTGTTGTGCTGATTAAGGAAGCAATAAAACTGGCCTTCTTTAGACTAGTTGAGTATCTGGAGCATCAGCATTTGCTCAAAATGACCAGAAACAAAGTCTATCTTCTGAAACTCATCAGTCTATTCTTGTTCTGAGAAATGAAGGCTATTCCATGCGAGAAATTGCCAAGAAACTGAAGATCTATGTAGATATTCCATTTAAAAATCTGCAATTTCCAGCTACAAGTCAATTACATAATTAAAAAAGTCTACACTGTATTTCTGATCAATTTGATGTTATTTTAATGGACAAAAAAATAGCTTTTCTTTCAAAAACAAGGACATTTCTAAGTGACCCCAAACTTTTGAACGGTATTGTACATACTGTAAGTATTCAGACCCTTTACTCAGTGCTTTGTTGAAGCACCTTTGGCAGTGATTACAGCCTCGAGTCTTCTTAGGTATAACGCTACAAGCTTGGCAAACCTCTATTTGAGGAGCTTATCCCATTCTTCTCTGCAGATCCTCTCAAGCTCTGTCAGGTTGGATGGGGAGCATTGCTGCACAGCTATTTTCAGGTCTCTCCAGAGATTTTCTGTCTGGGCCTCTCATCAAGGACATTCAGAGACCTTCGCCCCAGTCTGAGGTCCTGAGCACTCTGGAGCAGGTTTTCATCAAGGATCTCTCTGTACTTTGCTCTGTTCATCTTTGCCTCGATCCTGACTAGTCTCCCAGTCCCTGCTGCTAAAAAAAAATCCCCACAGCATGATGCTGCCACCACCATGCTTCACTGTAGGGATGGTGCCAGGTTTCCCTGCCAGGTTTCCCTACAGTTCAATCTTGGTTTCATCACACCAGAGAATCTTGTTTCTCATGGTTTGAGTCCTTTAGGTGCCTTTTGGCAAATTCCAAGCGGGCTGTTATGTGCCATTTACTGAGTAGTGGCTTCCATCTGGCCACTCTACAATAAATACCTGATTGGTGGAGTGCTGCAGAGATGGTTGTCCTGGAAGGTTCTCTCATCTCCACAGAGGAATTCTGGAGCTCTTTCAGAGTGACCATTGGGTTCTTGGTCACCTCTCTGACCAAGGCCCTTCTCCCCTGATTGCTCAGTTTGGTCAGGCGGACAGTTTCAGGAAGAGTCTTGGTGGTTCCAAACTTTTTCCATTCAAGAATGATGGAGGCCACTGGGTTTTTGGGGACACTCAATGCTGCAGACATTTTTTGGTACCCTTTCCCAGATCTGTGCCTTAACACAATCCTGTCTCGGAGCTCTATGAACAATTCCTTTGACCTCATGGCTTGTTTTTTGCTCTGACATGCTGTGAGACCTTATATAGACAGGTGTGTGCTTTTCCAAATCATGTCCAATCAATTGAATTTACCACAGGTGGACTCCAATCAAGTTGTAAAAATATCTCAAGGATGATGAATGAAAACAGAATGCACCTGAGCTCAATTTTGAGTCTCATAGCAAAGGGTCTGAATACTTATGTAAAGAAGGTATTTCTGTTTTTTTGTTTTTATTACATTTGCAAAAATGTCTAAAAACCTGTTTTCGCTTTGTCATTATGGGGTATTGTGTGTATATTGATGAGGGAAAACATTTATTTAATCCATTTTAGAATAAGGCTGTAACGTAACAAAATGTGGAAAAAGTCAAAGGGTCTGAATACTTTCCAAAGGCAATGTATATATAAAACATGGAAATCCCGTATTTGACTGCACTGGGCCTTTAACACATTTTCATTTATTTGTTCAGCACTCTCCCCCTTATCCAGAGTGACTCACATGTCAAAGTGATTTTGTTATTGTAGCGAAAAACCCAAACAACTCTCTTTAAAGTGAATTGCCATTGCATTGCTCAGGCTGTAACACAACGAAATGTGTAATAAGTCACTTTCTGAAGGCACTGTATGTACACACAATGCTATTGATCTGCAACAGTACACACCAGATACTGTATTGAGTGTTAAATCATGTGTTTTTATCCAGACATTGTGAGCATGGACAACTACTATGACAGTGAAGGTCCCCACACCCCAGAGCCAGACGATTCTGCAGAGGTGAGGACCCTCCATATCTAATGATAAATACACTCACAGACAACCAGATCAGAGGTGAGGACCCTCCATCTCTAATGAGAAATACACTCACAGACACACCAGATCAGAGGTGAGGACCCTCCATATCTAATGATAAATACACTCACAGACAACCAAATCAGAGGTGAGGACCCTCCATCTCTAATGAGAAATACACTCACAGACACACCAGATCAGAGGTGAGGACCCTCCATCTCTAATGATAAATACACTCACAGACACACCAGATCAGAGGTGAGGACCCTCCATTTCTAATGATAAATACACTCACAGACACACCAGATCAGAGGTGAGGACCCTCCATTTCTAATGAGAAATACACTCACAGACACACCAGATCTCTCTTCAAATAGTATCTAGCTTCAGTTGGACTGAGCTTGCCTGCTTGTTTATGTAGGGGAAGATGAAAGCCATGAAGCCGCCAAGTGAAGAAGACTTTCAAACCATCAAGCTGATCAGCAACGGAGCATATGGGTGAGTAGAGTCTGGTCAAAGCAATATGAATGACTATGCATTTCATGTACATCACAAAGTCCTCACATTCATTCAAAGACATGAGGCTCCAGGTAGATTTCTCTGACCATTTAATTTTACCACAACCATACCCTTGGCTTCTTGCACCTCTACCCTTTACCAATCTCCCTCCTCCCCCTCTCTCCCCTCCTCCCTCCTTGTCCACTCCCCTCTCTTCCCTCCCTCCTTCTTCCTCCTCCTTCCCTCCCCCGTCAGTGCGGTGTACCTGGTACGTCACAGGGAGACCCGTCAGCGTTTTGCCATGAAGAAGATCAACAAGCAGAACCTGATCCTGAGGAACCAGATCCAGCAGGCCTTCGTAGAGAGAGACATCCTGACCTTCGCTGAGAACCCCTTCGTGGTCTCCATGTTCTGCTCCTTCGAGACTCGCAGGCACCTCTGCATGGTCATGGAGTATGTTGAAGGTCAGTGGGTTTCTGAGGAAACTGTACTACTTTAATGGAATTACAATAAAGGCTTCATAGGGTGTCCCAAGAAACTTCACATATCTACACCTTGCTCTTTCAAAGTTCTCTCCGTTCTGATCTGTTCACTTCCTTTGAGGTGAGAGAGTTTCTCAGGAAACCCGGTTGGATTTCATCCTCATTCTGGAAAGTAGTACTCTCCCTTCTGCCCTTGTTCATTTGCCCTTCGTGGTATCTGATAGGACTGGCCAGGTGAAAGCACTATGGTGGAAACCAGCGGGGAGAGCAGCTCATAATAATGGATGGAGTGATGTAAATGGAATGGTATCAAACGCATGGAAAACCACATGTTTGATGTGTGTGATACCATTCCATTCCAAACATTACTATGAGCCCGTCCTCCTCATTTAAAGTGCCACCAGACAAATCAAATCAACTCTTATTTGTCACGTGCGCCGAATACAGCAGATGTAGACCTTACAGTGAAATTCTAACTTACAGGCTCTAACCAACGGTGCGATTTTTAAGTAAAAATTGCTATTAGGTGAACAATAGAAAAGTAAAGAAGTAAAAACAACAGTGAAAAGACAGTGAAAAATAACAGTAGCGAGGCTATATACAGGCACCGGTTAGTCGGGCTGATTGAGGTAGTATGTACATGTAGGTATGGTTAAAGTGACTATCAATATATGATAAACAGAGAGTAGCAGTAGCGTAAAAGAAGGGTTGGCGGGTGGTGGGTGGCGGGACACAATTACAATTCTGCGCCAATGTGCGCAGAAACCGGTTAGCCAGGCTAATTGAGGTAGTGTGTACATGAATGTATAGTTAAAGGGACTATGCATATATGAATAACAGAGACTAGCAGCAGCGTAAAAGAAGGGTTGGGGTGGGGGCGGGACAATGCAAATAGTCCAGGTAGCCATTTGATTACCTGTTCAGGAGTCTTATGGCTTGGGGGTAAAAGCTGTTGAGAAGCCTTTTGGTCCTAGACTTGGCGCTCCGGTACCGCTTGCCATGCGGTAGTAGAGAGAACATTCTATGACTGGGGTGGCTGGGGTCTATGACAATTTTTTTGGCCTTCCTCTGACACCGCCTGGTATAGAGGTCCTGGATGGCAGGCAGCTTAGCCCCAGTGATGTACTGGGCCGTACGCACTACCCTTTGTAGTGCCTTGCGGTCGGAGGCCGAGCAGTTGCCATACCAGGCAGTGATGCAACCAGTCAGGTTGCTCTCGATGTTGCAGCTGTAGAATCTGAGGACCCATGCCAAGTCTTTTTAGTTTCCTGAGGGAGAATAGGCTTTGTCGTGCCCTCTTCACGACTGTATTGGTGTGTTTGGACTATTCTAGTTTGTTGGTGATGTGTACACCAAGGAACTTGAAGCTCTCAACCAGCTCCACTGCAGCCCCGTCGATGAGAATGGGGGGCGTGTTTGGTCCTCCTTTTCCTGTAGTCCACAATCATCTCCTTTGTCTTGATTATGTTGAGGGATAGGTTGTTCTTTTGGCACCATCCGGCCAGGTCTCTGACCTCCTCCTTATAGGATGTCTTGTTGTTGTCGGTGATCAGGCCTACCACTGTTGTGTTGTCTGCAAACTTAATGATGGTGTTGGAGTCGTGCCTTGCCACACAGTCGTGAGGGAACAGGGAGCACAGGAGGCGACTGAGCACGCACTCCTGAGGGGCTCCAGTGTTGAGGATCAGCGTGGTGGATGTGTTGCTACCTACCCTCACCACCTGGGGGCGGCCTGTCAGGAAGTCCAGGATCTAGTTGCAGAGGGAGGTGTTTAGTCCCAGGATCCTTAGCTTAGTGATGAGCTTTGAGGGTACTATGTTGTTGAACGCTGAGCTGAAGTCAATGAATAGCATTCTCACATAGGTGTTCCTTTTGTCCAGGTGGGAAAGGGCAGTGTGGAGTGCAATAGAGAATGCATCATCTGTGGATCTGTTTGGGCGGTATGCAAATTGGAGTGGGTCTAGGGTTTCTGGGATAATGGTGTTAATGTGAGCCATGACCAGCCTTTCAAAGCATTTCATGGTTACAGACGTGAGTGCTACAGGTCTGTAGTCATTTAGGCAGGTTGCCTTTGTGTTCTTGGTCTGCTTGAAACATGTTGGTATTACAGACTCAATCAGGGACATGTCAGTGAAGACACCTGCCAGTTGGTCAGCACATGCCAGGAGAACACGTCCTGGTAATCCATCTGGCCCGCGGCCTTGCGAACGTTGACCTGTTTAAAGGTCTTACTCACGTCGGCTACGGAGAGCGTGATCACACAGTCGTCTGGAACAGATTATGCTCTCATGCATGCCTCAGTGTTGCTTGCCTCAAAGCGAGCATAGAAGTGATTTAGCTCGACTGGCAGGCTCGTGTCACTGGGCAGCTCGCGGCTGTGCTTCCCTTTGTAGTCTGTAATAGTTTGCAAGCCCTGCCACATAAGACGAGCGTCGGAGCCGGTAAAGTACGATTCAATCTTAGCCCTATATCAGCGCTTTGCCTGTTTGAGGGTTTGTCGGAGGGCATAGCAGGATTTCTTAAAAGCTTCCGAGGTAGAGTCCAGCACCTTGAATGCGGCAGCTCTAACCTTTAGCTCAGTTCGAATGTTGCCTGTAATCCATGGCTTCTGGTTGGGACTGTGTCTAACTAACACCACTGGTGGAAACCTCAAAACATCTATCCTATCTATATAGGGGATTGACCGAGGGCCAGAGATTCAAATAACTGTCAAGTTGTTATTTTACCATAGTCAATTCAGTTGTAGAAAGTAAAACGGGGTCACTTCCCACAGCAGCCCTAGCCAAACCATCTTCCTTAATGCGTGTTAGGTGCTCGAGGGCAACTCAACATACTCAACCCAACTATATAGCAGAAAGCAGATTGCCTTTCTCCTGATTGTTAGTGTTCAGAGTCAGCCTACAGACACAGCCAGGCATGAAGAGTAGTGTGTGAGTCAGATGGGACTCTGCCAAACATAGGTTTACCAGGCCAAGGAGAAGGGGAGAAACAACCCAAGAGAAACAACCACAGATAGGGCCGACCGACACTGTGAAATCCTTTAACCCCTTCAGACTGACTCTCAGGCTGTGCCCCATTCTCTTCCCAAAGGGTACAGAAGTGCGCACTTGCACATTGCCCGTCGTAAATTGAACAGCGTTGTTGTGGTATAAGCTCTGTCTGTAGGTCAATGAAGTCCCCACCATTGTTTGAATCCATGACAGAAAGTGTGTACAAGTCCATTCTTTAGGAGCAGGGTAGAGAACCGAGGCATAATCCATGTCTAACCAACCATGTTGTGTTCCTATAGGGGGAGACTGTGTCTAACCAACCATGTTGTGTTCCTATAGGGAGAGACTGTGTCTAACCAACCATGTTGTGTTCCTATAGGGGGAGACCGTGTCTAACCAACCATGTTGTGTTCCTATAGGGGGAGACTGTGTCTAACCAACCATGTTGTGTTCCTATAGGGGGAGACCGTGTCTAACCAACCATGTTGTGTTCCT
The DNA here is from genome assembly GCF_057628025.1 of Oncorhynchus mykiss. NCBI lineage: Eukaryota > Metazoa > Chordata > Actinopteri > Salmoniformes > Salmonidae > Oncorhynchus > Oncorhynchus mykiss. The sequence continues at coordinate 1,722,019 of NC_143038.1, forward strand.
ATAGGGGGAGACTGTGTCTAACCAACCATGTTGTGTTCCTATAGGGGGAGACCGTGTCTAACCAACCATGTTGTGTTCCTATAGGGGGAGACCGTGTCTAACCAACCATGTTGTGTTTCTATAGGGGGAGACTGTGTCTAACCAACCATGTTGTGTTCCTATAGGGGGAGACCGTGTCTAACCAACCATGTTGTGTTCCTATAGGGGGAGACTGTGCCTAACCAACCATGTTGTGTTCCTATAGGGGGAGACTGTGTCTAACCAACCATGTTGTGTTCCTATAGGGGGAGATCGTGTCTAACCAACCATGTTGTGTTTCTATAGGGGGAGACTGTGTCTAACCAACCATGTTGTGTTCCTATAGGGGGAGACTGTGTCTAACCAACCATGTTGTGTTCCTATAGGGGGAGACTGTGTCTAACTAACCATGTTGTGTTCCTATAGGGGGAGACTGTTTCTAACCAACCATGTTGTGTTCCTATAGGGAGAGACTGTGTCTAACCAACCATGTTGTGTTCCTATAGGGGGAGACCGTGTCTAACCAACCATGTTGTGTTCCTATAGGGGGAGACCGTGTCTAACCAACCATGTTGTGTTCCTATAGGGGGAGACCATGTCTAACCAACCATGCTGTGTTCCTATAGGGGGAGACCGTGTCTAACCAACCATGTTGTGTTCCTATAGGGGGAGACTGTGCCTAACCAACCATGTTGTGTTCCTATAGGGGGAGACTGTGTCTAACCAACCATGTTGTGTTCCTATAGGGGGAGATCGTGTCTAACCAACCATGTTGTGTTTCTATAGGGGGAGACTGTGTCTAACCAACCATGTTGTGTTCCTATAGGGGGAGACTGTGTCTAACCAACCATGTTGTGTTCCTATAGGGGGAGACTGTGTCTAACTAACCATGTTGTGTTCCTATAGGGGGAGACTGTTTCTAACCAACCATGTTGTGTTCCTATAGGGAGAGACTGTGTCTAACCAACCATGTTGTGTTCCTATAGGGGGAGACCGTGTCTAACCAACCATGTTGTGTTCCTATAGGGGGAGACCGTGTCTAACCAACCATGTTGTGTTCCTATAGGGGGAGACCATGTCTAACCAACCATGCTGTGTTCCTATAGGGGGAGACCGTGTCTAACCAACCATGTTGTGTTCCTATAGGGGGAGACTGTGTCTAACCAACCATGTTGTGTTCCTATAGGGGGAGACCGTGTCTAACCAACCATGTTGTGTTCCTATAGGGGGAGACTGTGCCAAACCAACCATGTTGTGTTCCTATAGGGGGAGACCGTGTCTAACCAACCATGTTGTGTTCCTATAGGGGGAGACCGTGTCTAACCAACCATGTTGTGTTCCTATAGGGGGAGACCGTGTCTAACCAACCATGTTGTGTTCCTATAGGGGGAGACCGTGTCTAACCAACCATGTTGTGTTCCTATAGGGGGAGACTGTGTCTAACCAACCATGTTGTGTTCCTATAGGGGGAGACCGTGTCTAACCAACCATGTTGTGTTCCTATAGGGGGAGACTGTGTCTAACCAACCATGTTGTGTTCCTATAGGGGGAGACCGTGTCTAACCAACCATGTTGTGTTCCTATAGGGGTAGACCGTGTCTAACCAACCATGTTGTGTTCCTATAGGGGGAGACTGTGTCTAACTAACCATGTTGTGTTCCTATAGGGGGAGACCGTGTCTAACCAACCATGTTGTGTTCCTATAGGGGGAGACCATGTCTAACCAACCATGTTGTGTTCCTATAGGGGGAGACTGTGTCTAACCAACCATGTTGTGTTCCTATAGGGGGAGACCATGTCTAACCAACCATGTTGTGTTCCTATAGGGGGAGACTGTGTCTAACCAACCATGTTGTGTTCCTATAGGGGGAGACTGTGTCTAACCAACCATGTTGTGTTCCTATAAGGGGAGACTGTGCATAACTAACCATGTTGTGTTCCTATAGGGGGAGACCGTGTCTAACCAACCATGTTGTGTTCCTATAGGGGGAGACTGTTTCTAACCAACCATGTTATGTTCCTATAGGGGGAGACTGTGTCTAACCAACCATGTTGTGTTCCTATAGGGGGAGACTGTGCATAACCAACCATGTTGTGTTCCTATAGGGGGAGACTGTTTCTAACCAACCATGTTGTGTTCCTATAGGGGGAGACTGTGTCTAACTAACCATGTTGTGTTCCTATAGGGGGAGACTGTGTCTAACTAACCATTTTGTGTTCCTATAGGGGGAGACTGTGCCACTCTGCTAAAGAACATCGGGGCGCTGCCCGTGGAACTCACCAAAATGTACTTTGCAGAGACCGTGCTGGCACTGGAGTACCTACACAACTATGGCATCGTGCACCGAGACCTCAAGCCTGACAAGTGAGTGGGTTGCACTGCCACCCTGACAATCCCCTGGTGGATTGGAGGTTTTAAGTTGCTTTCACACTATACAATATTCACCATAAATGTAATTTCTTAGGACCATTTGGGACATCCTCTAACAATATTAAGCCAAAATGTGTGTATGGGGAAAGGTTCTAGGAATAACTCCTACATGCTCCTATTGGTCATACATACCAGTGGAGGCTGGTGGGAGGAGCTATAGGAGGACAGGCTCATTGTAATGGAATAATGGCTGTTCCTGGGGTTTGCTGTGCAGTTGATATCTAACAGCCCATGTGTTGTTCCTGTTTCCACCAGTCTTCTGATCACCTCTATGGGCCACATCAAGCTGACCGACTTTGGCCTGTCTAAGATGGGTCTGATGAGCCTCACCACCAACCTGTACGAGGGACACATCGAGAAGGACGCACGCGAGTTCCTGGACAAACAGGTAGATCGATTGATTGGTCAGTAAATCAATCAGTCAGTTAGTCAGTCGGCCAGTCATGATCAGTCAGTCACTCAGCTAATCAAACAAACAATTAATCATATTGTGAGAGGTAGTATACAGCCAACTTCTCAATGAAGAGCCAATCACATACAGTATGTTAGAAACTCTGTAGATAGCCTACAGTCATGACAGTTGCGTGAGTGAGTTGAATTCAGGATCCCTTGACTTGCCTCGTGCGTCAAAGGATTGAGAATCTCAAAATAACCTTGCAAAAACGCATAATTTGCCAAGCAAGAGGAATACACAGTCACTAATAATGTTTACCATACAGACTGAATCATCATCATTTCTCTAAATAAATCAAATTCTGGTCCCTATTTATTTTGCAATTACAGTTTATTGTTTACGCAGGTTTTGAATTTAACTCCCCATATTAATAAATGATGCTGTTAGGCCAGCAGCAATACAGTGTCTTCTCCAGCGGTAGGGCATCTAGCCTGGTTAAACCAGACTGAATGCTGTGTTGTTTCACATAGAGGTAGAAAGAGGACTCTAGATGGATATAACCTGCTTTAGCATGGACATTGCATGGACACTTGATGTATTTGATACCATTCCACCTATTCTGTTCCAGTCATTACCACGAGCCTGTCCTCCCCAATTAAGGTGCCACCAACCTCCTGTGCTCTACAGCGTATCAGCGTGCACCCAAGATATTGCCGTTGTTGATGATGCTTGTTGTGCATTACTGTTGAACCAAAAGATGACATGTAACAAAGAAATTAAATTGAAACAATTAAATATGTGTATTAAATAAAATAATAATGTATGTTAATGCTATTACTATGCACAATATCTAATTATGTTGCAGTATGATAACAATAGCCTAATATATTCAACATGCTGTAAACTATTGTCTTTTAACAGTAAAAAATGTTTTAATTCTTATCACCCTAGTAATTATGACACACCCCCTCACTATTGTCATTGGTTGCACTAATTGCAGTGTTTGTTTACATAACCTGGTTCAAGCATTCATGACATGACCATGAAGAAGGCACAGTGATGCTGAAACGTTGGTGGTTTACCCAATAAATTACTGGGAGCTTGTATGTAGAGTGTGCAAATCTCTTTATTACATTTTTTCAGCCTACAGTTGCTCTCCGTTAGTCAAAGGCTCTACCAACTTGTTTGGGGTGTACACCAGCTCATGCTTTTTAATGGGTTCTAATGAACACACATCATCTGCACATGAAATAGATGAAGATCCTTTCACGTTGTGGTCTGTGTAGACTCTTGATTAGAGGGCATTGGTTATTCACTTAGCTATAATGAACTAGGCCCCTGCTGCCTCAACAGTGTACAGCAACAGTACCAATTAGAATTAGAATTCTGATTATCAGCATCATACAATCTGGGTCCTTGATTAGTGATTACTGTACAGTACTTCTGTCAGAGACAGATGGAAGAATATTCAAGCTCTTGGGCTTGCAGTTTGCTAAGCAGGCCAAACCTGGGTCCAAATAGTATTTGTTGTTGTCTTTCATTTTTATTGAGCCTGTCTGGTGTGCCAAATGGGCAGGTGTTGCACTTTTGGGACTATTCCATTGCATCTGGTACATGTAGTTGAGAGGAAAATAGAGGCAAGGAGCGTGATCGAGACTTCTGATTGGTGGATCTCTCTTCCTGTCCCAGGTGTGTGGCACCCCAGAGTACATAGCCCCGGAGGTGATCCTAAGACAGGGCTACGGGAAGCCGGTGGACTGGTGGGCCATGGGCATCATCCTCTATGAGTTCTTAGTGGGCTGTGTGCCCTTCTTTGGAGACACGCCTGAGGAGCTCTTTGGACAGGTCATCACAGGTGAGTCTGCCATCAATCAATCAGTCAAAAGCTCTTTGGACAGGTCATTACAGGTGATTGAGACATGAGGGCTGGCCTTTCCTCTGTGTTTGCACCTGTTGTCTTTTTGAATCCCCCCAGTGCCTCTTGTTCTGTATGTCAGGGGTTTTCAAAGCTCTCCTCGGGGACCCCCAGACAATTCACAAGTTGAATCAGGTGTGCTAGCTCTGGAATTGATCAAATGAACGGCTGGGGGTCCCCGAGGAGAGGTTTAAAAACCACTGCTGTAGGTGACTGTTGACTCCAAGGCCTCTGTCTGTGTACTAACTTGTACCTGACTCAATGTTGGTCCGGTTCCAAATCCTTGCTGTTCATTCTCTCTGTACCTGGCTCTGTTGTCTCTCTCAGATGACATAGTGTGGCCTGATGGAGATGAGGTCCTGCCTGCTGATGCCCAGGGACTGATATCAACCCTGTTACAGACCAATCCACTGATGAGGCTGGGTACAGGTACTACAACAGGGCTTCTCAAACTTGTTCTGCACAAGGCGAAAGGCCCTTAGTTGACACTAAAAGTTTAGCTTGTATTCTATACCCATTTAAAGATTTTCTCAGGGGACCTAATTTCAACTTGGTCCATCCCGACACCTAGTTTCTGAACCAATGTGCTAGAATTTAAGAATGTTCCTCCTGTTTCTGCTGTAGTCTACTGTCATAATCTTACCAAACACAACCTTGTTTGTCAAGGCAATGCATTGTTGAATACAGATTTTACTAGGATGTGCCACCGCTGGCCGTAGCCGGGAGTCCCATAGGACTGCACACAATTGGCCCAGCGTCGTCCAGGTTAGGGGAGGGTTTGGCTAGGGGTGCTTTACTTGGCTCATCGTGCTGTAGCACCTCCTTGTGGCAGGCCGGATGCCTGCAGGCTGACCCTGGTCGCCAGTTGAACGGTGTTTCCTCCGACACATTGGTGCGGCTGGCTTCCGGGTTAAGCTGGTGGGTGTTAAGGAGCGCGGTTAGGCAGGTCATGTTTCGGAGGACACATGACTCCACCTTCAACTCTTCCGAGTCCATTGGGGAGTTGCAGCAATGAGACAAGATTGAAAAGGGGGATACATTTTTGGGGAAAATTATAATAACAACAGTCTGGCACGCAGCAGGCTACTCTCCCTAGGTCTCTGATATGAGTCAGAAAATATTCCTGCTTACTGTGTGTAATGAATCATGCCGTAATTATTCACATTTTAACCTTTGTTTATGTTTTACTTCAACTACCATGGCCCAGAGCCATATGCTCTTCCGAGGCCTACATTCTTAGAGCTGATCTTGTTGTTGGTATTATTCCTCCGTGCCCCCAGGGGGAGCGTTTGAGGTGAAGCAGCATTCGTTCTTCTCTGACCTGGACTGGAACAGTCTACTGAGACAGAAGGCAGAGTTCATACCTCACCTGGAGTCAGAAGAGGACACCAGCTACTTCGACAGTGAGTGCCGTTACCTGTGTATTTAATGCCAATACAGCACACTTGCTGCATTTACACAGGCAGCCCAATTCTGATATTTTGCCCAATTGGCCAAAAACTTATCTGATTGATCAAAATACATATAATTGGAAAAAGATCAGAATTGGGCTCCATGTGTAAAGCAAATTAGTCTTTGATCTTTGATACGGGTTATCTCATGGTAAAACTCAGCCAAGCCAGAGAGTGGTTCTCCCAAAGCGTTGCAGCGACTTTGAGAAGTATAAGCAGAGGAGAGAGAACGCCAAGGCTAGGGACGTTCAATTATTTATGAAAACTAAGACTCTCTCTCGCGCTCTCTCTTTCTCGCTCTTTCTCGCCATCTCTCTCTCTCTCTGTCTCTCTCTGTTTCCCTCTCTCTTCTTCTGTCCTTCCTCAGCCCGTTCAGATCGTTATCATCACATCAATGCGTACGATGAGGATGACACCAACGATGATGATGAGCCTGTTGAGATCAGACAGTTCTCCTCCTGCTCCCCTCGCTTCAGCAAGGTACACAGACACACACACACACACACACACACTCACACACACACTTATGGTTGGGGAGTAACTGATTACATTACAAAACACTAACAGATTAAAGATACTTTTGACAAACTAGTACTATTACTTCTTGGATTACTTTTAAAGTAGTACGGCTTCCCTTGAGCAAATTAGAGTTAAGTTCAAGGGCCAGCAACCAATTTCTCACCTTGTCGGCTCTTCGAACCAGTGATCTTTCAGTTACCGGCCAAACACTCTAACCGTTAGGCTACCTCCCACTCTAGGTAACTAGTAACTGTAGCGGATTACATTTAAAAAGGAACCTACCCAACCCTGCACACACACACGTGCCACACACACTCCTCTGGCTGCCCTCGCTTCAGCAAGGTCATTTTCTCTCTTTATCTCCCCTTACTTAACGGTGTCTTCTAGCTATCCCATCTCATTTTTCATCCTGGCTCTCTCTCTCTCTCCCTCACTCTCTCTTTATCCCTCCTCTTTTTGTCCACCTCATAGTTTGAATCCCTATTATCCTGTCATTCTGTCATTACACCATCTTTCCTTCTATATTATCTCTCTCTCTCTGCTGCCCTCCTTTTGTCCTTCACCTGTCCCTTCCTCCTCCTCTCTGTTCTCCTGTATGTGTGGGGACTAATGAAGGGTCTCTTGTGGGAATGAGTAGGGCTGTGTGTGTATGTGTGTGTGTGAAGGGTCTCTTGTATAAATGGAGAGGGCTAAGGGCTCTATTACAGTAGCAGTACATTGGTGGAGAGACCTGATTAGAGTCTAGAACACTGCCTGCTGGTCTCAAAGCATACACACGGACCCATGTACACAAACACACACACACACACACACACACACACACACACACACACACACACACACACACACACACACACACACATACACACACACACAGAGAGCACAAGTGGTGATGCAGGTGGCTGCATCACCACTTGGTACGGCAACTGCAAGGCACCCGACCACAAGGTGCTACAGAGGATGGTGAGTACTGGGGCCGAGCTCCCTGCCATCCAGGATCTATATAATAGACGGTGTCAGAGGAAGGCCCAATAAATTGTCAGACTCCAGCCACCCAAGTCATAGACTGTTCTCTCTGCCACCGCACAAGCGGTACCGAGGCACCAAGTCAGGAACCAACAGGACCCTGAACAGCTTCTACCCCCAAGCCATAAGACTGCTAAACAAGCCTGCTAAATAGCTCATCAAATGGCTACCCGGACTACCTGCATTGACCATCTCTTGCACTGACTCTATGCACACACACTGGACTCTACACACAGACTCACAGATATTTACACCAGTGGTGGTCGGTGCAATTTAAGATGAGGCATGGCCTTATTTATTTTTACAGCATATTGGATGACTGTCCTTCATATTCCATTCAACCAGCTCAATGTAACATCGATAGGTTTAGGCTACTACATGATACATTTTCTCTATACCCATCATGAGGTTGCTACAACCTAGCCTATGAATGAAAGTTTACAACGTAGGTGCACAGGTCGAGAGAAAAATGTGAGTAGTCAAGTTGACAGACAGTGACACATTCAATACCGCCTTGCTCACTCTTGCCTGCATCTAGCTTATTTAGAGTGTAATCGTTAGTCCAACAGTTGCAAACGAACGTTTCTATTGGGCAAAAAAAGGTATGTTTATTCCCGTTTCGTTCTGTTGAAGAAAGGTTTTTCAACAGAATCGGCAGAATTAATACACCCCTGATCACACGCAAACACAGTTCACTTTCATAGCAGCCACATACAAACAGCATGATCACTTTGCTCGTTAATTCCTTCTAGCAACTACGCGCTCTCCTCCTCTCAGCTTTTCCCTTCGCTTGTGGACAACAGTGCATAACACATCAGCTGGTGGCAATAAATTCATATAACAAAAAGCTTAACTTCCAGTGTTCCAGTGTTGGCTAGCCATAGCCAGCAAGCTAACATAGCATCCCTTTCTGTTTGAGCCAGGTTTTTGAGTAGGTTAAACTATCTTGCTGTTGAACTATTGTCTTTCTCTCTCTTTGAGTCAACTACTCACCACATTTTATGCACCAAAGTGCTAGATAGCTGTAGTTTCTGCTTTCAGTACTAGATTCGTTCTCTGATCCTCTGATTGGGTGGACACCATGTCAGTTCATGCTGCAAGAACTCTGATAGGTTGTAGGATATCCTCCGTAAGTTGTCATAATTACTGTGTAAGTCTATGGAAGGGGGTGAGAACCATGAGCCTTCTAGGTTTTGTATTGAAGTCAATGTACCCAGAGGAGGACGGAAACTAGCTGTCCTCCGGCTACATCATGGTGCTATCCTAAGAGTGCTGTTGAGGCTACTGTAGAACTTTATTGCAGAACAGTGTATTTTAATCAATTATTTGGTGACGTAAATATATATTTAGTATAACTTTATCTAAAAGGGATATTTTTTTAAATGTTTCACTATTTACATTTTTCAGAAATTCACTGGGGAGGATGGTCCTCCCCCTCCTCTGCGGAGCCTCCACTGATTTAAACTGACACCCCACCACACACATACACACACACTACTACATACACCCACACACTCATAAGATGCACACACATGCATTCTGATGCCACACACACACGTTCACACATGTATGTGCACGCACGCACACACACACACACACACACACACACACACACACACACACACACACACTCACCACACAAGCTGCTGCTACAGTCTATTATCTATCCTGTTGCCTAGTCACTTTACCCCTCCCTATATGTACATAGCTACCTCAGTTACCTTGTATTCCTGCATATCGACTCGCTGCTGCTACTTCCTGTATATAGTCATGTTATTTTGACTCATTATTGTTATTCACTGTGTATTTATTACTCATGTCACTATTTACATTTGTTATATTATTTTGTATCTTTACCTTGAACTGCATTGTTGGAAAAAGGATAGTAAGCATTTCCCTGTTAGTCTACAACTGTAGTAAAATGTGATTGGATTTATTACAGTAGTTTAGATTTAGAAGCCAATGTACATATCACAGTACAGCTCATGTTATAACTGCTTCAGTTACCATGGTGCTGAATACTCTTTAGCCTTGTTTTAAAGCACTGTTCTTGTTGTTAAGCTGGTCTCCCACACACACCAGCATACTCACAGCTCATTTACGAGACCTTGCCGTGTGTGTATGCGAGTGTGTGTGTGTGTATGTCTGCGTGCGTGTTGTACGTATTAGCTGAAGCACCCAGCTACTTTGTATTACATGTAAAGTAGTTGACTCTAGCCTATCCTTATTTAAATGCAGTTGTTGTAAGTTAATTAGCTCCGTAATCTTTCTATCTACAGTATGTAACTGACTATCATGTTCTATGTTTGGCTTAATGCTAAGGGTAGTGATGAGGAGTGTTTTAACCAACTTGCTTCCTTTCTTTATGTTCAGGCCATGTATTCATGAAGTGTTTCAGAGTAGGATCAGCAGTGTGGCTCAGATTTGGACTCTCTCCATGGCCCCTCTGCAGGTGTACAGCAGCATGGAGCACCTGTCCCAGTTGGAGCAGAAGGCCCCCTCAGTGACTCGACGGGAACACAAGGGCTCCCGGGAGGACAACAAGGGGAAGAGAGAGAGTCTGGGAAGCTTCCCTATCAGGGACAAGAGCTGGAGAACCGGTTCACCTGAGATGTGAGTTTGGTGGGTTGAGAGAGAGAGAGAGAGATGGGGGGGATTTCATGTCTGAGTTTCATACACAGGTTGGTTTATAGAATTGAGATCCACTGTCTATAATTGACTCTAGTGAGTGTGATTGTGTGAACTCTCATGCTGAGCTCCTGTATTGGGGAAGTGTCAGAACCTAAGGCGGTGGTAGCAGCCATTAAATCATCCAAACAGAGAGATGTTAACACTAACTTTAAGGGGGTATACATAGGCATTCATGAAATGTATACAAGTCATGACACCTTTATACCAACATTCACAACACATTGATTCAACATCAGTTTAAATACGTTTCAAAATAAAAGTCCCTTAGCATTGGGAATAATAACTTCTCTTCTCCTGGCCCCTCAAAGGAAGCGTCTGTCTGGTTCTGAGTCCCTCTACATGGACGGTGACTCCAGCCCTCCCCTCGGGGCCCGGCGCCGTTTCTCCGCCCTCATGGACACGCATCGCTTCGCCTCACAGCAGGAGGACAACCCAGACCCCCTGACACGCCAGCCCCCTGTCAAGGCCAGGGGGACTTCACTGGAGGTGGCCTCCGTTCCCTCCACACCCCCCTCCACCCCCAGCACCACCCCTGACCCAAAGGAGGAACATGTAGGAGGTGAGAGAGAGAGAGAGAGAGAGAGAGAGAGAGAGAGAGAGAGAGAGAGAGAGAGAGAGAGAGAGAGAGAGAGAGAGATTACGGGGTGGTAGAGGTTTGTTTCACTTGTATTGTCACCGGACAAACTGGTGATTTTATCAGATGAGGTGACAATTGAAAAGTCAGTAGAAAGTGATGATGTGTATAGATTGTAAGTAAGCCAAGAGAGGACATTAGCTAAGCTCCATCAATATACTTGAGACTGGAGAGTAATATTTATTTCCGCCAACAGAGAAACCACCAAGCCCAGGCAAGTCTCTGGGAGCCACGCCCACTCCATCCACTACTCCTGGACCTACATCAGCCAATAGGGAGCTGGGGGCAGGACCTGTGTATGACCCCCTGGGCCCCCGGGCCACGAATGACCTGGTCCTCCGCAGGGCGAGACACCAGCAGATGTCTGGAGACACAGGGGAGAAGAGGAACTCACGGCCTGGCAACAAGGTTATCAAGTCAGCCTCGGCCACAGCCCTATCTGTCATCATACCTGCAGGTAACTATGCTGAATTGTTATGTGTTGTTTCTGGCTTGAGCAGCTTTATATGTATTTTAATAATCAAATACATTTAATCAGGCAGTCAATTAATCACTATGGCCTCCTGCCACTAGAGGGTGCTGTGAGCTGGGATGTTACTCTAATGCTGAGTTTACACAGCATACTTCAAACCACATGATGAAATAGTACACTGTAATATGTGTATCCCTATGCCTAAAACTTTTCTTACTCTTTTTCTTACCCACAATCACTTCCATTCTCTCGCCATTTTGTCATTCCTTCATCTTTCCCCTTTCCATTACTCCTCTCCCTAACATTTTCCCCCCCACCACAGTAGACCAGTATGTCCACAGTCACAGCTCCCCCTTGGCCAGCCCCATGTCCCCCCGCTCCCTGTCTTCCAACCCCTCCTCCCGGGACTCGTCACCCAGCCGTGACTACTGTCCGGCCCCTGCCGTCAGCGTGCTGCGCTCTCCCATCACCATCCACCGCTCAGGGAAGAAGTACGGATTTACCCTCAGGGCTATACGGGTCTACATGGGAGATACGGATGTTTACAGTGTCCATCACATCATCTGGGTGAGGAGAGGGGGAGGAGAAGGGGGAGGGGTGGATTAATTAATTAATTAACTTGAAAGGTATACACTATCCTATTTATTGATTGACAATGTATCCTCGTCCAATGGCAGCACGTGGAGGATGGAGGCCCCGCCCAGGAAGCAGGACTGTGTGCTGGTGACCTCATCACCCATGTGAATGGAGAGTCTGTCCACGGATTGGTCCACACGGAAGTGGTGGAACTCATTCTAAAGGTATGATGGAAGAAGAGACTGAGTTCTACAATAGACTTTGTTGATATTCGTAGGTTTGCGTAACATCCATGCTCATTGTTGGTCTCTTAAGCTATGAGTAAGGGTGTTATTCGTCAATGTAGATGTGAAGGAGGTCGTTCTGTGACCATGCTCATGTGATGAGTAACTTGCCTGCATACAAGCGTTGGCTCCCTGAGCTAGTGCCCAGGCTTTAGCTCAGCAGGCTAACCTAGACTTGTGGCATGCAGAAAACCTGTGATCAAACCCCAGTCAGTCACATATACATGGCTCATCATCATTCTGTGTGCCCCTGCAGAGTGGCAACAAGGTGACAGTGACCACCACACCGTTTGAGAACACCTCCATCAAGGTGGGTCCGGCACGCAAGTCCAACTACAAGTGCAAGATGGCCCGACGCAATAAGAGGCCCATCGGCAAAGAGGGACAAGAGAGGTACTGTAGTATGGCACTCTCATTTACAGTAGCTGTTATCATGTATGCTGTAACATGGACAAGAACAGTTCCATGTATTTATTCAGCATTCTGCTAATACGTTTCAGTATCTCTCCATGTTATACATTGAAAAACTTTTTAATGAAAACTATTCTCTACTACCCTCTCCTACTCCATCCCCTATCCCTCTGTCCCCCTCCTCCCTCTCTCCTCCCTACAGTAAGAAGCATAGCTCCCTGTTTAGGAAGATCACTAAACAGTCTAACCTGCTCCACACCAGCCGCAGCCTGTCCTCTCTGAACCGCTCTCTGTCGTCCAGTGACAGTCTACCAGGTTCTCCCTCCCACAACCTGTCAGCCCGTTCCCCTACACAGCAGGGATACAGGTCCACACCTGAGTCCTCCTACCTGGGTGAGTAACAGACCTGAGGGGTACACTACAAAGCAGCATCAATGAGTTAGCCAGCTAACTTGCCTAACTATTCTAAAATTAAAGATTAAAGATAAGCTTGAAATGTACGTGGTCTAATTGACTCAAACACATATCTAAGTTTAGATTTCTTAATGAACTAGAAAATCAATAGTTATTTCTGGTTGTTTATGGAAGTTAGCTGGCTAACTCATTGATCCCGCTTTGTAGTATAGTCCTCAGGGTTCCAAATTGTATTTGTTTTCTTTGAAGTAAATAGAGTGTTTGAGATTGTCAGATGAGTGTCAGATGGTCAGGGTTTGGGAACCAGTTTTGGTTCCATTGCACCAGGCAAGCTGAATCAAACAGTTGTGGCTGAACTGATTATTAATCTGTAGCTGAAGAATCTGTTTTTCCTTCTTCCTCTCTCATCTTTCTCTTTTCTGTCTATCTTCTCTCTTCTTGTCTCTCTTTCTCTACTCCTCTCTATCTTCACTGTAACCTCTCTCTTGTCTTTTTCTTTCCTCTCCCCCAGGTGTGTCCTCTCAGAGCAGCTCTCCTGCCTCCAGCACCCCCAACTCCCCTGCCGCCTCCCAGCACATGCGCCCCAGCTCCCTGCACGGCCTCTCCCCCAAGCTCCACCGCCAGTACCGCTCGGCCCGCTGCAAGTCCGCCGGCAACATCCCCCTCTCCCCCTTAGCCCACACACCATCCCCCACCCAGTCCTCCCCTCCCCCACTCCCGGGCCACACCATTGGTAGCTCCAACACCACCCAGACCTTCCCTGCCGGGGCAAAGCTCCACTCATCACCACCCGTGGTCCGCCCCAGGCCCAAGTCCGCCGAGCCGCCCCGTTCCCCACTCCTCAAGAGGGTCCAGTCGGCAGAGAAGCTCACCTCGCCGCTGTCTCATTCCCAGTCATCGAGTGGTGGGGTGGGAGGGCCTCTGCGGAAGCACAGCCTGGAGGTATTGTGAATGTGGCGGTCTGAGATGTGTATTAGAGGTGTGACACATGGGTAACGTGTGCTATGTGTGTATTATGAATGTGTCCAGTTTGTAATGTATTTTCATCTCATTTATTAGTTTAAGTATACATGGGGAAGACATTTAAATACAGTTAAAACAACACATTGGGAATTTAAAGAACTTGAGTATTTTTAGTAGACCTACTGTATACAGCATCACTATGTGTCTAAGACAATTTCCCCCTAAATAAAACTTTATCCTATCCTATCCTAGGTCCAGCACTCTGACTTGTACCGCAAGGACCAGTTCCACTGTTGCGAGCTGGGGCTCCAGAGTTTGTTGGAGACGGAAGGGGAGAATCTACCACCTCTGAACCCCCCACTGCTGCCCTCCGCCCCAGGCTCCCAGGGTTCATCTACAGGGGCAACTACCACGACACCAGAGACGGGGGTGCTCAAGCCGATGAGGAAGTTAGGGAGGCAAGAGTCACCGCTGAGTAGGGATACACTGCTGGCTGGTAGGGAGAGGGAAAGAGAGAGAGAGAGGAAGAGAGAGAGAGAAAGATCGAGGGAGAGGGTGGGAGAGATCATTATGGCTTATAGCAACAGGACAACAACCGTCCCAGAGAGGTCACCTAACCGAGGAGGAGGAGCCACAACAGATAATCACCAATCATTAGTTAGAAAACCCTCAACCAGTGAGCATACCTTTAGCCCTCAGAGTAGCCCCACCTACAGAGCCCAATCCAGCCAATCGCCAAATCTGGATTCCATCAAAACTACAAGTCCCATTACTCCCACTGGGTCACCAGGTATCTTTAGGGGCCACCCAGAAGGAGCAGAGAAGAGCCAGCGTCAGACAAACATGTCTATCAAGCAACAGAGCCTCCGAACGGCCGTGAGTACAAGCCCTCTCAGCCAAGACTCCCAGGAGAATTACGGAGAGGACAGAACGGAACCAAAGCTAAATGGAGACACCAAGGTGTGTCCTCCTCCCAGGCCCAGCATGCCCTGTGGGGGCCCTCTAGGGAGAGGCACTAGTCCAGACAGAGGCATGGGTATGGGTGGATCATCAATAACGTCAGGGTCTACAGGTATGTTCAAGGCTAGTAGTAAACCATCAGGAATAGTAGGAGAGAGCCTGAGAAAGAATGGAGCCGAGAACAATGGCTCTCCAAGAACTTCAGAACTGGGGTTGAGAAGCCCCAAAAGCCCCAAACCTCCAGCCAGGGCCCTGGCTCCAGCTGTCCCACCCCACGGACAACCCCTCTCCCTGGGCAAGGTGAGGCAGGGCCTGGGGCCTGTCAACTGCTACCGAGGGACCCTGGACTGGGAGGATAAATGTCGGCTGGAGGTAGTGGAAGAACACTCTCCATCCCCTTCCCCCTCCCCCACAGGCGTCACCCCCTCGCTTTGCGCACCCTCCTTCTGTCCAGGCAGGTCCAGGCCTGTTTCCCCCGGCGACAAGACCAGCTTTGTCACCCAGCTGACCAGTGCCGCTAAATTAGTCCTGGGGCCTATAAAGGGGTCAATGGTGTCCCAGTCCCAGGAGGGGCCCAAGGGGAAGGAGCTGAAAGACATGCCCAAGCCGGGTGAGGAGAAGCAAGGTGCCTCGGCAGGAAAGTCTGAGGCTTCGTCCGGACTCGGAGTCCGGATGGTTGGCGGTGGCACCACAGTGGCCCAAAGTCCAGCTAACTCTGTTCCTCAGTCTGATAAGGCGAACACAGGTAGCCACCCCCACAAATTGTAACCCTTCTATCTGAAAGGAGTTTAGAGAGGAGGGCATTGAGAAATGAGATGCCTTTTCAGATTTCTAGAACAATTCCACAATGTCAAGCACTTAAGACGACATTCCAGTTCTAGAAAAGCATATCAACATGGTATTGACTTATCTGTAACCATGAGTGAGCAGAACTATTGTAAAGGTGCTGTTACGGCCATTTTCTATTATACAGTTAGTATATATTAAGACAACGCTCCACTTTATGAACTATTAGATATCTATAACAGATCTGTATGTATGTATGTGAAATGAATGCATGTCATGTGGTACATTTTGTGTGTTTCTAGAATAAAAAGGAGTGAAAAGTGCTTTACTGATCAAAACATGCTGAATACTGTGAAACACCAAATCCAGTTACTTACTCGTTTTTTCTATCTCGACTAAACGACCAGTCACTTCTGTTTCTGTAATTCACTCAAATAAACGTAATCACAAGCAGAGGGTATGCTGAGGCACAATCTAGTCATTACAACCTTGACAGCAACAACAACAAAACACAAAATCCAATCGGCCACTGTAGATTTGTCTTCGGAAAGTAAATGACAAAATTACTACTGTAAAAGACAATGACGCAGCCACTAGATTTTATCTTTAGAAAGACACTCGACTGAGCCACACAGGACCAATGACTACTGTAGTTTTCTGTTACTACTGTAAGGCCGCCCATGACAAAGAATTATGGTCCAACACTACACTCACTGAAGTCCTCAGTTGATTAGCATAGCCAGATTAGCATAGCATGCTGTCAGTGAATGTCTGTAAGTGAAGGATGAAGTGAAACAACCTTGAGTTAGTTCTGGGTGAATCTTGAAGGCTATGGCACATTTGTGTGCCATGGATTGCGTCCGAAATGGCATCCTATTCCCTATAAAGTGGACTACTTTTGATCAGAGCCCCTGTGGTAGTGCACTATATAGGGAATAGGGTGCATTTGGTGCCTTGGTAA
Source organism: Oncorhynchus mykiss (assembly GCF_057628025.1). Classification (NCBI taxonomy): domain Eukaryota; kingdom Metazoa; phylum Chordata; class Actinopteri; order Salmoniformes; family Salmonidae; genus Oncorhynchus; species Oncorhynchus mykiss. The sequence goes on from NC_143038.1 coordinate 1,738,925, forward strand.
AGAAGAGTAAAGCTCCTCTGACAGTTCTGAAGCTCAGAGCGCTTATCTCTACAGAACAGGACTACTACTGCAGCCCACACACACACACACACACACACTGGTGTAAGCGGAGTTGATATTCATGGATTTAAATCCCTGTGGTGGATGATTTGGGCTGTGTGCGTGTGTGCGTGCCCCAATGTGTGTGTGTCAGTTCAGGGATGGGTTCAGTAAGCCAGAAACTATATAGAAATTAACAGAATCCAAACTTGAATAACATTGATAAACTAGAATAATTGTATTTTGTTGTGAATAAAATGATCTGTTACTTGATCCTGACTGCACAGCTACGGTAAGGAGATTACTGTAAATATCTGTAAAGACTATGGCTCTACTATTCGTACGTTCTAATTGTCACTCATCATGTTTTGTTTTGAACCAAAAAGGTGAAGAAGAAAAAGCAGGTGTAAATGGATGTAGCATATTTAATAGATGTAAAATGCATATTAAGGGCTTTATGGATGGATAAGGTTTTTCATTCTTTGATGTCAAATGTTCACTTGCTGTTGCTGTTATCGTTTATCCATCTGTTTTTCTATTAACCTTATTTTCATATTGGATTCCTTCCTAATTCTGGTGTCAGGTATCTGAGAGTTTAACTGTCTGTTTCTTGCCAACTCTGTATGGAGTTGTCATGTCAAACAATGGCAATGGAGTAGGCAAAATCACAAACAGATCTGGGACCAGGCTAGTAGTCTGTGTTGTGAAATAATAATATGACTATGTTTCACTCACCACAGTTGGATTCACTGTAAGTTGAGCACTACAACTGTATGTGTGTTAAGATAATACACTGTGCATTATTTCAATGGTGAAATTATGATCTCTCTCTCTCTCTCTCTCTCTCTCTCATGTATCTTCTCTATCAAACATGTAATCTTTATGCGAATGATTGGCAAATGTTTGTTAGTGGGTGAAGAATATCAGATGTTGGAATTAGTCTGGTAGAATATGCAAGCTTTTATGTACTACATTACTTGGCTACTTTTCAGACGACTTTCTGACTGCAGCCTATAACTTGGATCATACCGCCCCCTTATGGTGTGTGTATATATACAGTACCAGTCAAATGTTTGGACACACCTACACGTTCCAGGGTTTTTCTTTATTTTTACTATTTACTACATTGTAGAATAATAGTGAAGACATCAAAACGATGAAATAACACATATGGAATCATGTAGTAGCCAAAAAAGTGTTAAATAAATCAAAATATATTTTATATTTGAGATTCTTCAAAGTAACCACCTTGATGACAGCTTTGCACTCTCTTGGTATTCTCTCAACCAGCATCATGAGGTAGTCACCTGGAATGCATATGAATTAACAGGTGTGCCTTGTTAAAAGTTAATTTGTGGAATTTCTTTCCTTCTTAATGCGTTTGAGCCAATCAGTTGTGTTGTGACAAGGTTGTGTTGTGTTGTGACATGGTAGGGGTGGTATACAGAAGATATTTGGTAAAAGACCACTTACATATTATGGCAAGAACAGATCAAATAAGCAAAGAGAAATGACAGTCCAACATTACTTTAAGACATGAAGGTCAGTCAATCCTAAAAATGTCAAGAACTTTGACAGTTTCTTCAAGTGCAGTCGCAAAAACCATCAAGCGCTATGATAAAACTGGCTCTCATGAGGACTGCTATAGGAAAGGAAGACCCAGAGTTACCTCTGCTGCAGAGAATAAGTTCATTAGAGTTAACTGCACCTCAGAAATTGCTTCTCAACATCAACTGTTCAGAGGAGACTCTGTGAATCAGGCCTTCATGGTCGAATTCCTGCAAAGAAACCACTACCAAAATACATCAATAAGAAGAAGAGACTTGCTTGGGCTAGGAAACACGGGCAGTGGACATTAGACCGGTGGAAATATGTCCATTGGTGTGATGAGTCCAAATTTGGAAAAGCATTCCAGGTGAAGCTGGTTGAGAGAATCAAGGCAAAGTGTGGCTACTTTGAAGAATCTCAAATATAAAATATATTTTGATTTGTTTAATAATTTTTTGGTTACTACATGATTCCATATGTGTTATTTCATAGTTTTGATGTCTCCACTATTATTCTACAGTGTAGAAAATAGTAAAAATAAAGAAAATCCCTGGAATGAGTAGGTGTGTCCAAACTTTTCACTGGTACTGTATATATATAAAACATTGTTCCATATCATAATCATAATGCCATGTAATTTAACATAGTTTATTCAAAATAAATATCTCATTTTATACTATTATGGAGTTTATTATCATCATATCTGAGAGCTACATATTGTTGTAATGACAGGTCAAGGTACTTAATATAGCAAGATATATTTTAGGGATGCTGTTGTAATGAAGAGGCCTAGGGCTGTGGCCTATTCAGACTTGAGATAAGAACACTTAAGTTGGACTTAAGTCAAGACATGTGGACTTAAATCGAGGTTTTATTGACTTAAATCCATGTTAACTACTCATCTCAAGTCTAAATTTGGCCCCTACTGAATATACAGTTGTCTCTTGTTTTGGTAGATAACTGGAATGTTTGCAGTAGTTTACAATATATTCTTATTGTTATATGAATCATTCCACTTGTTGTTATTCTCTTACTGTTCAGAAATGGGTGGCTCTTTAGCGTTATTCTGTGACTGTTAGTTCTACCTTCAAATATAAAGGGAACCAGATAACATTTTGTCATATTTCCCATGTTATCAACCTGATCACTAAGGTGGTGTTTATTGTATTATAATCATTGAAACATCAGGAGTAGATAAGTTAGTCAAAACTGGTCTGTGAAGAGAAAATACATGCACATTTTGAATAATAAACTCTCTCATTATTTGTATGTGAGGTTTTTTGCAGGCATATTTTACTCAAAACTTTGCATGGAGGAATTCCGTGGTATATAGAGATCTGTTTTATATGTTAACGATGGCAGAAAATGCACATCCTAATCATGATTATGATGAATTGTTTGAAATGCACTTTATATTTTCAAGCGTTTTTTTCTTCATTTCTAAGTGTTTGTTTTGGTCTGTATTGCTACAGTTATGTATTATCTGGGCGAAAATAAAATCTAAACTGTACTTAAACAAATATACAATTATATTTATTCACAATGGCCACCAACGATTAATATGTCTCATTCACCTCATTTGAAAATGTTATGTAGATAAAGGGCAAGTATGATGACATTATACCTTTCTCTTGTTGTTTGTCATTTCGGTGTTTCTTATTTACATTGAACATGTTGGTCCGTTACCTAGCAGATGCTCTTATCAAGAGTTACTTACAGACAGTATAGTCAACTAAGGTAGATACAGCAATCACATATCACAGTCATTGCGGGTATTTCTTCAATAAACCAGATATCAGCAAAATCAGTGCTAGTAAGAAAGGACAAATGGGAGCGTTAGTGCCAGAAAGACAAGTACAACAGTCTAATACTAGACATGTGAAGGGAAGAACGTGTAATACAATTCAGAGAATTTATCCAAACTTGAACTTCTGCCACCATCATTTTCTTGTGCATACGGATAATAAATACAGGCTCATAACGTCAGCCTATGATCTGCACAACCTGGCTCCAGATGGCCAATGTTCAACAGCAAAAGGATACATAAACATATTTATATTCTACAACCTTTGTTTTCCACATTTATTAAAATTACTTCAGTCTAGTGTAACCTAATGTGCATTCATAACTACATTATGTCCATCCATAAAAATATATATAATTATATGCAGATCAACTAGGCTAAATGTAGTAAACTAGACAACAGAAACCTTTGGTATTAGTAGTAGTGGTTAATCATAATAAAATGCATGAACTAATTTCATTCACAATTTTACCGGTACTTATCTGTAGCCAACACCCCATGGACGTCAGATGCTTTACATAATGTCAGTGTAAAATATTACCCTATGAAACACGCACTATGCCTTTAAAAAAAAAAGTATATATTTTGATATAATAAATCATTCATTTTTATTACAAATTATACAGTACATCGAGAAACAGTAAACACAGAATTGTTGTATTACATAACAGATGACAGAAAAGGTGTCTACATTTGTCTCACTGCCCCCACTTTCTGATCATCGGTACTCTCTCTGATCACACTGATCAATCTTTTATCTCTCCAGATTAGACAAAAGACAGAATATCCACAGAGGGCATTCCCAGGCTCCATCACCACTGGCAGAGGCAGCCCCAGGCACTCCACCTGTCGCCTGTACTCATCCATCGCCTGGTCGAGAGCCTAAAGGGATAAAGGGTTGCTCAGGCTTCCTGCGACGAGGGCCCATCTCCCCAAGAGCTGCTGGTCTATTCGTGGTGGATCCATGGGCTTAACGAGGTCCTTACAGCCTAGAGCAGCAGCAGTTGATTGGCTTAGAGACAGGACGTAGAGGAGAGTCTTGGCACATTGAACGAACATGGCTTCAGTGTCTAGGTCTCACTATATCTATGCACCAGTATATCAATAAATCAAATGTATTTATCAAGCCCTTTTTACATCAGCCGATGTCACAAAGTGCTATACAGAAACCCAGCCTAAAACCCCAAACAACAAGCAATGCAGATGTATATCTATTTACTGTGGGTCTATCTATATCTATAAAATCTACAATATGTATCACTATATATCACTATGTATCACTGTTTTATATTTCTATGTCTACAGTATCTATCTACTGTATGTCTGTCTATGTGTCACTGATGTGTTGTGTCTGTATCGAACACTGGTGCTTAGCTAGACGGGTCCAGTCTTATACATGTAGCTCTCCTGTCATGCTATGGCACAATGTTCTTCAACATCAGAAAGTTCCCAGTTGCAACAGAATGCCAGTAAAATGCCAATGTCCCCTGGCAAATCCAGGATTGCGAAATAAAAACAAGACTTTTTTGGTTTATCTATGTTTTGTGCACGCGTATTAAAAAATATTGACAAAAAATAACAATTCAATATTAAAGTCAGGCAAGATCTCACATTACACACACCCCTGTACACATACACATCTAAATAAATAATATAAATCAAATAAAGGAGATGAGAGATTGCAATTTCTTTATACATCAACAATAATATTTGAATGTACAAATACTTTTTTTTGTAACTAAAGGGAATTCAAAAGACCTACAAAGTCATATGTAAAGGCTTAAAATCCGGGGACATTAAAACAAGTAATTTATGAATATAGAATTTACTCATAAGTATCATAACATTAACAATGAATTCGAGTTTCTTATCTATGTTATTGGAATTTTTTTGAAAGTATTTTTTGCTCAGGGTAAAGTTATATAGAGACTTAGCTAGTTGAGAAATATACAACAAGATCATCCCAGAGTTCTACAATTATGACTGAACGATATTTAGACAGCAGACTTTTGGTAGTTTGCACGATTAGTCACATGACATGCTCAGGGGAGCATGACAAGGATATGCAGTACAGGTTAATTTTAATAAAATGCATGATCTCATTTCATTCACACAGTTACACTAGGTCTTTACACCCCATAGACGCCAGCTTATTTACATAATATGACGAACGTCAATCTGTAAAATATTAGCCAATAATACGCGCGCTATGATTTATTGTTAGGATATAAATCAATATAGTTGCTCGTTTCAGTAGGTTGACCAATCACGTTGTTAGTACAGCCTATCAGGAAGTATCAAGAGCCATCCTTATTGTATGTTGTCAACCCGCTGATCCTGCAAGCTAACTAGCTAGCACGCGAAGTAAATCGCTGGGTGAACTATAATTCGACTGAGTTTAACGTTACTCGTTGGCTGAAGAAAATTTCATTTTAATCGCTGACATTGGCTGTGGTTGTCCTGGAGTCGTCAAGAAAGGCGAGACATTAACGCGTTAGCCTGTTTTTTACAAAGTTGCTAACCAGATCCGTTGACAGCTAGCTAGCTACTGTAGCTTGGCAGCTAACTGTCTGTATTGAGTTACCACAGCAAAGCTACGTAGTACGTGGTCTCAACCCTGCACTTCCGAGCCGTCGCCGTCCTATCAAGCAATTTTACGATTTTACTTGGTTAAAGACCTCTCATGTCAATGACACTCTTCACAAAGTGGTAAGGTTATGATCTTGGCTATGTTGTGTTGGATGATGTTTATCTAGTAACTAGCTAGGTAAATTAGTAGTTAAGCCAATATCATCTAATTAAGCCAGACTGTAGCCCCTTAATAGGTGTAACTAACTAGCTGTCATGTTAGAGCTAGTGATTTTTAAGAAACGTGACAGCTTGGTTACTTCTTTAAATAACAGGATGATTATCATAGCTAATAGAAAGGCTACGGTGTAGAAAAGGCTAGTTAGCTACATCTTTTGACCATCCGCTACCAAGGCTTCTCACTGTCACCCCCAGCTGTTTGTTGTCACACACCAATCACATGATGGCTATTCTATCGTGTTTTCCCAGAAAGGACAGAAATTCCTCATTAGGTTAAATAAACTATTTCCAGTTTCAGTACAGAGTAGGAAGTGAAGTCACTTGTTCTACATTCCAGTGTTACCATGTCTGTTAACATCTGTTCTCTTGTCACTCAGGCACATCATCCTGTGATGACTCTAAACTTAGTGATACCCACATCTTTTTTCAACTATACTGAACAAAAATATAAAACGCAACAGTCCTATGTTTCATGAGATGAAATAAAAGATCCCAGACATTTTCCATATGCGCTAAAAGCTTATTTTTCTCAAATTTGGTACACAAATTTGTTTACATCCCTGTTAGTGACAATTTCTCCTTTGCCAAGATAATCCATCCTCCTGACAGATATCAAGAAGCTGATTAAATGGCATACAAAGCCACAGGTGCACCTTGTGCTGGGGACAATAAAAGGCCACTCTAAAATGTGCAGATTTGTGTCACAACACAATGCCACAGATGTCTCAAGTTGAGGGAGTGTGCAATTGGCATGCTGACTGCAGGAATGTCCACAACAGATGTTTCCAAATAATTTAATGTTCATTTCTCTACCATAAACCGCCTCAAGTCGTTTCAGAAAATTTGGCAGTACATCCAACCAACCTTACAACCGCAGGCCACGTGTAACTAAGCCAGCCCAGCATGTCTGTATTCCCAGTCATGTGAAATCCATAGATTAAGGCATAATTCATTTATTTCAATTTAAGGATTTCCTTCTGTGAACTGTAACTCAGTAAAAATTTTGAAATTGTAGCATTTCGCATTTAATTTTGTTCAGCGCAGGGGAAGGAGGGAGAAGTGGTTTACTTTGAAACTGACTGTGACTAATATTGTTTTTCCCAATAGCATTCACTAGCCTAACCACTGCGACAGCTGCAATGGTCTGCATAATAATAGCAAAGTCGTCAAAAATGTTTAATCCCTGCCACTTTCAGATCCACTTTCTTGTGAATCAGCATGAAATGAGAGAAAGTCGGCCTCAAATCAGTCATTGTTTAGACGTACAACTAGCTTAACCTTTCTCTCTTTCAATGTTAATGTTTAAACTTCATCTTAGTGCTGGACAGACAAAAGGAGAGCGACACATATAGCACTTACTCCATGGCTAATCAAATTACACATGCATGCACTGTCGTAGAAAATCAATGTTTATCTCTCTTCCCCACCCCTCTCTCTCTCTCATCCCTCTCTTCCGTCAGGTCCCTATTGCTATGAGGATCTGCAGAGCCCTGCTGTAAGCCTGAGCCATGAACTCCGTGTCTCCCAGTGCAGTTCAGTATGTGGGGGGAGTAGGAGTGGTGTGTCAGGATGACACCCTCCAGAGAGAGGAGACCAAGAGGCCTCAGCAGCCACAGCTGGTGGACCCTGGCGGAGGAAGTGGCTTTGGGAAGCGGCAGGGTACTGATGTCGGTGGGGGTGGAACCAGAGATGCCACCACCGCTGGAGAGCCAGACGAGGTGGACAAACTCAAGACCAAGCTGATGTCGGCGTGGAATAATGTCAAATACGGTCAGTCAGTGGGTTCATTTGAACTTTTTTCCATAAGGCGGATAGTTCTATATAGCTGTTTAACTAGCGACAAACATAACTTCCAGTTTTTCTATACAGTCGGTTTAACAATGGCTTTTTATTTTCTTAAGAAATAGCAACAAGGGGGATTTTATAGTCTTTGTACTTTCTGTGTGAATAATCTTTGTTAGGTCTTTTTTTTTTTCTCAACAGAAGTCTCATACAAAGCTATGTGTAATAGCCCTCCCGAAGTCAACTTCCCCCTTCCTCACCCAGTCATCAAGACATAAAGAATCCCCTCTAAAAAGGTCCGTTCTGTTTCTTTTCCCTCTTTAGGCTGGTCAGTCAAGTCGAAGACCACATTCAACAAGAGCTCTCCGGTGACTGTAATGGGCCACTCCTATCTGCTCAATAGTGAAGGTAGCTAACCTCCAACAACCCCACTCCCAACTTCAAAATACTTCCTGGTAAAATAGATGACTCTCTCTGCTCCATACCCAGTGTGGAAAAACGGGTTGGAAATATGTATTTTAACCAGTTCTGCTCACTGGGTATCTCTCTACCCTTCCAGACGAGGTGGAGCGGTTCAGGCGGGCGTTCGTGTCTCGGCTGTGGCTGACCTACCGTAGGGAGTTCCCCCAGCTGGAGGGCTCCACCTTGACTACAGACTGTGGCTGGGGCTGCATGCTGCGGAGCGGACAGATGCTGCTGGCCCAAGGCCTACTGCTACATCTGCTGCCACGAGGTGAGACAACTCATAGAGTTAGAAAGAGGGCTCTAAATGGGTAGAGATACAAAGATGGGTCCTCTTCCTAACTCTGAGACAACTGCACCAAATCTGGTCCAATCCAATCCCAAATGGACCCCTATGCACATACAATTGTGGAGATCTGAGAGGATTTGTTTGGTATAAGCAATATGATCAGTGAAACTTACACCTAGCAGGGTGGAGCTATTAACATATTGCATACACCTGTCAGATCCTCTCAGATCTTCACCAGTGCGTAGGGCGTAGGGGTCCATTTGGGATGGGGCCCCTGTCTCTCTCTCTCACTCTTGTTTCTCTTTCTGCCACATCTCTCTTCAACTGTTTCTCTCTCTCTCTTTCCTGGTCTCCCCTCTCTCTCCTCTGTCTCCTCCATCCACCTCTCCATCGATCACTACTAACTGTCTGTATTGTGTTGTCTAGACTGGTCGTGGCCAGACGCCCAGCAGTTCGCTGATGTAGACTTTGAGGCTCTGAGACCCCGCTCCCCGTCCCGTGCTGGTGGCGTACCCATCCCCTCCTTCGGCTACTCCTCCTCCTCGCGGACCCCCACCACGCCCCAGAAGAACTCCATGCCAGGGGGCACGGCTCTCAACCATACCCAGAAGAAGAAGCCCGAGTCGGGCAGGGACAGGCAGGCTGAGCCCCTCCACCGGAGGGTTGTGACCTGGTTTGGGGATGAGCCCCCGGCCCCGTTTGGGGTGCACCAGCTGGTAGAATTGGGGAAGAGCTCAGGGAAGAAGGCGGGGGACTGGTACGGCCCCTCAGTGGTGGCACACATACTACGGTGAGGAGCCCTCCATGGGGTGTGGTCAAGATAATGATGCTGTCAGAGCATCAGCCATAGAAGTAGAATCTATAGAACATACCTCATTCAAGTCAGTGATGGCATTAGCATGCATTTGATTTCTGTACTTAGATTTTTGATAGATGTCTGTAATGCCATAGTGCATCAGAATGATCTCCAGCAGACATGTTTACTGATGCACCTTTATTGTGTAGATGTTTTGGTTGCTATTATATTTTTTAAGAAGGCTCGGTGGTATGCCTGACTGCATGTTGACGTTTACCAGGGTTGGAGTCAATTACATTACAATTCCACTCAATTCAGGAAGTAAACTGAAATTCCAATTGTTTTCAATGTTGTTCAATGAGGAGCATTTGGAATTAGAATCAACATTTGGTTTACTTTCTGAATTGAAATGGAATTGAACCAAACCCTGATATTTACTTCATGCCCAGTAGCATCAGTATGTTGTGACATTAAACATGAGCCGTATGTTTGTTTTCCAGAAAAGCAGTTGCCAAGACTTCTGAGGTTCACAACCTGGCTGTATATGTAGCGCAGGATTGTACCGGTGAGTTTGACTTTACACTGTACCTTTCCTACTGGGTGGTTGGTTGGTTGGTGTTGTTGGTTGGTGTTGTCATTTGTCGAATTCTCCAGATATTGTATGTTTGGTCCACCTAGTGAAACTTAGGCCCATAGTAGCATTGTGTGTTTCTTTCAGTGTACAAAAAGGACGTGGTGCATCTGTGTGACCAGTCGTTGAACCAGAGTATATCAGATCCTGAGCCCAGTGGTCCAGGCTGGAAGTCTGTCATCATTCTGGTTCCAGTCCGACTAGGTGGAGACTCTCTCAACCCCTCCTACATCAAGTGTGTCAGGGTGTGTACACGCATGTACACACACACTTTCATAACCTAACCTTCGTCACAAAGCTTGTTATTTCTCCATGGTTGATGTCACTCTAACATGAATATGGATTTCTTTGTGTCTGAAGAACATTCTCAGGTTAGAATGCTGTATCGGGATCATCGGCGGCAAACCCAAGCATTCGCTGTTCTTTATCGGCTGCCAAGGTAAGAAATGCACTCTTCTTCCTGGTTCAGTTGCTTCTGATTGGACAGTGGGCTGTCATTTAACCTAACCTCGCCTTCTTCTTATTTCCTGTCCAATCAGACGAGCAGCTGCTGTATCTGGACCCTCACTACTGTCAGGCCGTGGTGGATGTCACTCAAGACAACTTCCCACTGGAGGTTGGCTGGACTTTATATCGCTCTGCTATGACCCAGATAAGCATGTTTTGACTGGATCAAAGTAGGTCATTTCAGATTCAGACGTGTACCTTGTCTGTAATGCTCTCCCTCTCTCGCTCCCCACCTCCCCAGTCGTTCCACTGTAGCTCGCCCAGGAAGATGCCCTTTAGTCGCATGGACCCCAGCTGTACTATAGGCTTCTACGCCAAGAACAAGAAGGACTTTGAGTCTCTGTGTTCTGCCGTCTGTGTGGTGAGCTCAGCCTCTTGTCCTCATTTCAAGTCTCTTCTTACTCATGTATACATTCCTCACTTATGCATCATTTATACATTAGTTATGCATCACATATAGATCATTTATAGATCTTTAATTTATAGATCTTTGACGCTGATATGATTTATAGATGCATGAGTTGAAGCAACGCAACTTAGATGGCTTATTCGTCACTTATAGATAGATAGACATGTTACACGTCAGTGATACATCACTTCTACATCAGTTACTGGATACATCACTTCTACATCAGTTACTGGATACATCACTTCTACATCAGTTACTGGATACAGCACTTATACATCAGTTACTGGATACAGCACCTATACATCAGTTACTGGATACAGCACTTATACATCAGTTACTGGATACATCACTTATACATCAGTTACTGGATACAGCACTTATACATCAGTTACTGGATACATCACTTATACATCAGTTACTGGATACAGCACTTATACATCAGTTACTGGATACAGCACTTATACATCAGTTACTGGATACAGCACTTATACATCAGTTACTGGATACAGCACTTATACATCAGTTACTGGATACAGCACTTATACATCAGTTACTGGATACAGCACTTATACATCAGTTACTGGATACTGCACTTATACATCAGTTACTGGATACTGCACTTATACATCAGTTACTGGATACAGCACCTATACATCAGTTACTGGATACAGCACCTATACATCTGTTACTGGATACAGCACTTATACATCAGTTACTGGATACAGCACCTATACATCAGTTACTGGATACAGCACCTATACATCTGTTACTGGATACAGCACTTATACATCAGTTACTGGATACAGCACCTATACATCAGTTACTGGATACAGCACCTATACATCTGTTACTGGATACAGCACCTATACATCTGTTACTGGATACAGCACCTATACATCAGTTACTGGATACAGCACTTATACATCAGTTACTGGATACAGCACTTATACATCAGTTACTGGATACAGCACTTATACATCAGTTACTGGATACAGCACTTATACATCTGTTACTGGATACATCACTTATACATCAGTTACTGGATACAGCACTTATACATCAGTTACTGGATACAGCACTTATACATCAGTTACTGGATACAGCACTTATACATCAGTTACTGGATACAGCACTTATACATCCGTTACTGGATACTGACTGCACTTATACATCAGTTACTGGATACATCACTTATACAGAACCATTCAAAAGTTGACACCTACTCATGTCATGTTTTTTTCTTTATTTTGACTATTTTCTACGTTGTAGGACAGTAGTGAAGACATCAAAACTATTAAATAACACGTATGGAATCATTTAGCAACCAAAAAAGTGTTAAACAAATCAAAATATATTTCAGATTGTTCAAAGTAGCCACTCTTTGCCTTGATGACAGCTTTGCACACTCTTGGCATTCTCTCAACCAGCTTCATGAGGTAGTCACCTGGAATGCATTTCAATTAACAGGTGTGCCTCTTTCCTCAATGCGTTTGAGCCAATCAGTTGTGTTGTGGCAAGGTAGGAGTGATATACAGAAGATAGCCCTATTTGGTAAAAGACCAAGTCCATATTATGTCAAGAACAGCTCAAAGAAGCAAAGACAAATGACAGTCCATCTACTTTAAGACATGATGGTCAGTCAATCTGGAAAATGTCAAGATCATTGACAGTTTCTTAAAGTTCAGTCGCAAAAACCATCCAGCGCTGTGATGAAACTGGTTCTCATGAGGACCGCCACAGGAAAGGAAGACCCAGAGTTACCTCTGCTGCAGAGGACAAGTTCATTAGAGTTACCAGCCTCAGATTGCAGCCCAAATAAATGCTTCACAGTGTTCAAGTAACAGACACATCTCAATATCAACTGTTCAGAGGAGACTGTGAAAATCAGGCCTTCATGGTCGAATTGCTGCAAAGAAACCACTACTAAAGGACACCAATAAGAAGATGAGACTTGCTTGGGCAATGTAGAAAATAGCAAAATGGGCCTCCCGGGTGGTTAAGGGCGCTGTACTGCAGCGCCAGCTGTGCCATCAGAGTCCCTGGGTTCGCGCCCAGGCTCTGTCGTAACCGGCCGCGACCGGGAGGTCCGTGGGGCGACGCACAATTGGCTTAGCGTCACCTGGGTTAGGGAGGGCTTGGTCGGTAGGGGTGTCCTTGTCTCATCGCGCACCAGCGACTCCTGTGGCGGGCTGGGCGCAGTGTGCGCTAACCAGGGTGGCCAGGTGCACGGTGTTTCCTCCGGCGCATTGGTGCGGCTGGCTTCCGGGTTGGATGCGTGCTGTGTTAAGAAGCAGTGCGGCTTGGTTGGTTTGTGTATCGGAGGACGCATGACTTTCAACCTTCGTCTCTCCCGAGCCCGTACGGGAGTTGTAGCGATGAGACAAGATAGTAGCTACTACAACAATTGGATACCATGAAATTGGGGAGAAAATGGGTAATAAAAATTTTTTTTAAAAGAAAATAGCAAAAATAATGAAAAAATCATGGAATGAGTAGGTGTGTCCAAACTTTTGACTGACTACACCAACTGTATACATCAGTTGCTCTAACTGTTACTGTATACATCACTTACATAAGTGATGGGTTCGCGCCCATCTTATTCTGGGTGACTTTAATAAGTGACCAATTCAACACTTTCATATTCCCCCACCCCAGGCCCTATCGTCGCCCGAAGAGAAGTACCCCATCTTTACCTTCGTGGAGGGCCAGGCCCAGGACTATGGACTGGTGGGCCACAGCTCCTCCTATCCTCACTATGACACCTCCCCCACCCCTGGCCCCGCCCACATGCTGCCCCAAGGCAAGCTCAGCAGGAGCAACAACATAGGCAGCTCTGACGACTTTGTCTTCTTGTGAGTACTGGTTTGTGTTCCTGAGGAACGAAATGTAAGCAAACGGGAAAAGACTGACTTAGAATTTTGGGATGGATTCCATTTCCCTGTTTTTATAGAGCTCAAAGTAGATGTATGCTTTCTGCTATATCACAAACTCTGGCATTTGTGTCCATCATATTCGAGGCGAGGCTTCAACTGAATCTCACTGTCGGCCTGTCTTTGTCTGGGCAGAAACAGGTCTTAGAAACTAACGCTAGGCATTACTAAATTGGATTGTTGCCCCATCCCAAATGGACCCTAAGCCCTATACACTTATGGAGATCTGAGAGGATCTGACAGGTGTTAGTAATATTAACTAGGCTAGGTGTAAACTTCACCATATTGCTTATTTATACCAATCAATTCCGCTCAGATCTCCAAGGCTGTAGGGATTTGGGATGGGGCCTTTGACTTCATTTTGGGAACAATAACAACTGGAAACACTGAGCCTGTTTGATACATGCTACATGACAGGGGTCACTAGTAGTGGAAGACAAGGTACTCAGCCCTCTTCTCTCTGACTTGTATTATAATACTGCTGTACAATTTTTACATTTCTGTTTTGTAAGATTTATTAAGTGTGTGTGTGAAATTATTTGTGTGAACTGAAGCTGTTGGTGTGTTGATTTGCTGTTACGTTCACATTCCTCTACTGTACTCTTATATTCCCTATGCCATCTTAATTCCGTGTCATGGCTATAGTACTATATTCATACTACATGGCTATATGAATTTCATTGCAGCATTCCAACCCTCTCTTTAGTTGTGATGTCCTTTGACACACCATTCAGGCAACAGTAAATGACCTGGACGGGGCTCCCTACCTAACCTCGCTCACTGTTTTCCAGACCTGGGTTCAAATAGTATTTACTTTTTTTTTATTCCAAAAGGCACTTACTTTTGGGACTATTCTTTTTGCCCTAGCAAGCTCAGAAAACACCAAGCAAGCTCAGAAAACCAATACTAATTGAACCCCAGGTCTGCTACACTCTCATACTATTTCATCAGCTCTCTCTTGTCAATTAGTCTACCAGTATCAACTTGCAACACACTAACAGGAATCCACTGTTACAACAATAGCCCCTTTTGTGTAATGTGTTTCACTAGCGCCTATCTAGATGATGGGAAATGATCCATTTACAAAGAAGCTATGTCCAAAATGACACCCTATTCCCTACATCGTGCACTACATAGAGAATAGGATGCCTTTTTGGATGAGGACAGTTTTTGGTTGTAGTGAGACTTGTTGAATGAGTGATTCTGAACTCCATTCCTTTTAGGGTCCTCCATAATGTTTTTAACAAGGTGGTGCTGCTGAGTACTGGCAGGGGGATGCCTCACTTTGGACTCAGATGTTTTTGCATTTTTGAACACGTGTAACTTCGATTTATTATGGTAGAGTTAAAAGCCTTGAACTTTGGAGACCTGCATATTAATATCTAAGCCAGGGCTGTTCAATTCTGGTCCTGGAGGGCCAAAACAATTGTTTTCTTTGTTTCTACCTGGTAGTTAATTGCACTCACCTGGTGTCTCAGCCAGGTCTCTCCTTATTAGAAGGAGAGGATGAAAACCAGGACCGACATTGAACAGCCCTGATCTAAGCATTAAACCCCCCCAAGCTCCCTCAACCCCAAAATGAAATAGTCTGGGAAGTGGTTAAAACACTGTTGATTGGATGCTTGATCTCACATTTTAATTAGGCTTCTGACCTGTGTGCAACAGGTATCCTCTAAGGGGCAAATCTTGACTTTCACTTAACCTGAATGTTCACTGATCATTCATTGAAGTCAATGGGAGAATAAGTGAGAATGTGAGGTTAGCGAGTTAGGATTCACCCCAGTAATCTGTGTATTTCATTCTTGTCCATGTGTATATTATCTCATAAAGGTGACATTTATTTTCTAAATAAAGTGAAGAATTGGCATATGTAGAAGTCTTAAATGTGCTAATGACCACCCTAATAAGGGACTGCATTCATGTGGACAACATGACTTTGTAAACTGTTGTATAGAATGTTATTAAAGTTAACTTTTTTTGTATTTATTGTCTGAATATAAGATGAATTGAACTCTTGGCCTACATGTGTATGTTGTTTTTGTGCCAGCCAGGATTCTGGCAAGTAACAACCTCCTTATCCAAGTATCTATTGTCCCACAGTCACAATCTTTATCCTGTATAAAAACCACTATCTCCTACAGTGCCTTGAGAAAGTATTCACACCCCTTGATTTTTTCCATATTTTGTTGTAACAAATTGCGATTCAAATTAATTAACTTTTTGTGGAGGGAAAAATTCACTTAAAAAAAAAAAAATTATATATATATATATATATATTTATTAGGGGAGAACAAGTATTTGATACACTGCCGATTTTGCAGGTTTTCCTACTTACAAAGCATGTAGAGGTCTGTAATTTATCATAGGTACACTTCAACTGTGAGAGACAGAATCTAAAACAAAAATCCAGAAAATCAGATTGTATGATTTTTAAGTAATTAATTTGCATTTTATTGCATGACATAAGTATTTGATCACCTACCAACCAGTAAGAATTCTGGCTCTCATAGACCTGTTAGTTTTTCTTTAAGAAGCCCTCCTGTTCTCCACTCGTTACCTGTATTAACTGCACCTGTTTGAACTTGTTACCTGTATAAAAGACACCTGTCCACACACGCAATCAAACAGACTCCAACCTCTCCACAATGGCCAAGACCAGAGAGCTGTGTAAGGACATCAGGGTTAAAATTGTAGACCTGCACAAGGCTGGGATGGGCTACAGGACAATAGGCAAGCAGCTTGGTGAGAAGGCAACAACTGTTGGCGCAATTATTAGAAAATGGAAGAAGTTCAAGATATACGGTCAATCACCCTCGGTCTGGGGCTCCATGCAAGATCTCACCTCGTGGGGCATCAATGATCATGAGGAAGGTGAGGGATCAGCCCAGAACTACACGGCAGGACCTGATCAATGACCTGAAGAGAGCTGGGACCACAGTCTCAAAGAAAACCATTAGTAACACACTACGCCGTCATGGATTAAAATCCTGCAGCGCACGCAAGGTCCCCCTGCTCAAGCCAGCGTATGTCCAGGCCTGCCAGAAGTTTGCCAATGACCATCTGGATGATCCAGAGGAGGAGTGGGAGAAGGTCATGTGGTCTGATGAGACAAAAATTCGCTGTGTTTGGAGGAAGAAGAAGGATGAGTACAACCCCCAAGAACACCATCCCAACCGTGAAGCATGGAGGTGGAAACATCATTCTTTGGGGATGCTTTTCTGCAAAGGGGACAGGACGACTGCACCGTATTGAGGGGAGGATGGATGGGGCCATGTATTGCGAGATCTTGGCCAATAACCTCCTTCCCTCAGTAAGAGCATTGAAGATGGGTCGTAGCTGGGTCTTCCAGCATGACAACGACCCAAAACACACAGCCAGGGCAACTAAGGAGTGGCTCCGTAAGAAGCATCTCAAGGTCTTGGAGTGGCCTAGCCAGTCTCCAGAGCTGAACCCAATAGAAAATCTTTGGAGGGAGCTGAAAGTCCGTATTGCCCAGCGACAGCCCCGAAACCTGAAAGATCTGGAGAAGGTCTGTATGGAGGAGTGGGCCAAAATCCCTGCTGCAGTGTGTGCAAACCTGGTCAAGAACTACAGGAAACATATGATCTCTGTAATTGCAAACAAAGGTTTCTGTACCAAATATTAAGTTCTGCTTTTCTGATGTATCAAATACTTATGTCATGCAATAAAATGCAAATTCATTATTTAAAAATCATACAATGTGATTTTCTGGATTTTTGTTTTAGATTCCGTCTCTCACAGTTGAAGTGTACTTATGATAAATTACAGACCTCTACATGCTTTGTAAGTAGGAAACACTGCCGATTTGGCAGGTTATCAAATACTTATTCTCCCCATTGTATATATACACACCAGTGCATTCTAAAAGTATTCATTCCACTTGACTTTTTCAGAATTTTGTCACATTACAGCCTTATCCTAAAATGGATTACATTGTTTTTCCCCTTATCTATCTGCACACAATGCCTCAATGACAAAGCAAAAACAGGTTTAGAAATGTATTAAAAATAAACTGAAATATCACATTTGCATATGTATTCAGTCCCTTTACTCAGTACTTTGTTGAAGCAGCAATTACAGCCTCAAGTCTTCTTGGGTATGACACTACAAGCTTGGAACACCTGTATTTGGGGAGTTTCTCCCATTCTTCTCTGCAGATCCTCTCAAGCTCTGTCAGGTTGGATGGGGAGCTTCGATGCACAGCTATTATCAGGTCTCTCCAGAGATGTTCGATCTGGTTCAAGTCTGGGCTCTGGCTGGGCCACTCAAGGACATTCAGAGACTTGCCCTGAAGCCACTCCTGCGTAGTCTTGGCTGTGTGCTTAGGGTCGTTATCCTGTTCCTTCGCCCCAGTCTGAGGTCCTGAGTGCTCTGGACCAGGTTTTTTATCAAGGATCTCTCTGTGATGTGTTGTGTTGGATTTGCCCCAAACATGCTTTGTATTCGGGACATAAAGTTAATTTCTTTGCCACATTTTTTGCTGTTTTACTTTAGTGCCTTATTGCAAACAGGATGCATGTTTTAGACAATGTTTTTATTCTGTACAAGCTTCCTTCTTTCCACTCTGTCATTTAGGTTACATTTGTGGAGTAACTACAATGTTGTTGATCCATCCTCTGTGTTCTCCTATCACAGCCATTAAACTGTTTTAAAGTCACCATTGGCGTCATGAGCAGTTTCCTGAGCGGTTTCCTTCCTTTCCGGCAACTGAGTTAGGAAGGACGCCTGTATATTTGTAGTGTATTGATACACCATCCAAAGTGTAATTTATAACATCACCATGCTCAAAGGGTTGTTCAATGTCTGCTTTTTTATCATTGTTTTACCCATCTACCAATAGGTGCCCTTCTTTGCATTGGAAAACCTCCCTGGTCTTTGTATTTATAAAGGATCCCGTCAGCAGCTACTCTTCCTGGGGTCCAGCAACGTTAAGGCAGTTATATACTATTTAAAATATTACATGACATTCCATAACCCTTTACACAATACATTGTGTTTGTGGTTGAATCTGTGTTGTGAAGTCACTGTATGCCCCTACATGGATGGTGGTATTTGGTTTAGATAGAACATCTGTAACATGGCTTCAAATCAAATAGTATCCTTGGAACTGATGTTGATCTAAATTCGGTCTGGAAATAAGAGTCACTGCTCAGTCTGTGCGAACGATTCATCTTTGCATTGTTTTTTTTATCGAAATATCGATCATGAAATAACATATGACTTGGAAATCTAGACAAGACAAATAACTAATATACAATGTACAGTGTGTATCCTAGCCTACGGTCAGTTTGTAACAATACACAATAGGCTACCTTGGCTCTGTTGCTGCACAGGGACGCATGCGCAATTCTCGGCGGCGGTGACTCTACAGTCGGTCCTCACTGCAACCGTGAGGGAGGGGGCGCTCGAGCCACGTCGTTGAATCAAATAACCGCTTCAAGCGCAGCTCCACTGTTTACGAAAGAGCAAGGGTGAGAACATTAATTACGATAGTCGCGACGTGTCTAATAGAACCAAATTCAGGACAACGGGACACCGGCGAGCCTTGAATTTATCCCGGGTAAGTCCGACTGTGGCACAATCACAGACAGTCCGCCATTCCCCCTTCATCGAGACTCCCATTTAATGCTCTATAGGCAAGGGATAATATAATGTTCATGTCTCCCCCTTTTTAAGTTGAGTCGATAGACCGACGTGTATAAACAGCGGTGTAATTGCTATGCAACGAGAGGCTGTGCGCAACGAGTGCTTTGATGCAGCGCAGGGTGTGAGTGCATCAAACTGCCAGACAGAAAGGATGGATAACTAGTGAAATCATATTTTTCTATGAAGCAATCGCGACTTCGTAGCGATACACTGATAATCGATAGGTTATTGGCTTTATATATTTCTTCAATAACCTCCGGCATGTCATCATTCCAAACATTCATTTTATTATGGCCATACCATTTAGCTATCATGGGTGGGTCCTATTAAAACGCTTATTACATAGTAATTTATTTATAGACATGACAAACTACACACATTTTAAAAGATTAGGCCCAATGAGATTTCAGTACTAATTAATGATCAGTCTTAATGCACATTTATCCTCTGTCTTGCTCTCCAGTGGTCCCTACTATCATCCAATAGCAGGAGGGTCTTCCCCCTCCAATCATCCCATTCATTCAGGATGTCCACTCCAGACCCTCCCATTGGGGGTACCCCTCGACAGGGTCCTTCCCCAGGTCCGGGGCCCTCTCCTGGGGCAATGCTTGGCCCCAGCCCTGGTCCTTCTCCAGGGGGGTCCTCTCACAGCATGATGGGGCCCAGCCCAGGGCCTCCATCCTCAGGTCACCCCTTGCCTCAGCCTGGACCCTCTGGATACTCCCAGGAGAACATGCACACTCTGCACAAAGTAAGGACACCTTGTGGATTATTGAGTGCTACTGTACCTAACCAGCTGTACCCTTCAGAACCAAAGGCACATTTCCACATTGTGTGGACAATTACGTTTTTTTTCTTCTGTTGTGTTCTATTCTATTCCATGCTACTTTGTCTGCCATCTACAGTGTCGGTCAAAAGTTTGGACAGACCTACACATTCAAGGGTTTTTCTTAATTTTTAATATTTTCTACATTGTAGAATAATAGTGAAGACATCAAAACTATGAAATAGCACATATGGAATCATGTTGTAACTAAAACAGTATTAAACAAATAAAAATATATTTTATATTTGAGATTATTCAAAGTAGCCACCCTGTGCCTTGATGGCAGCTTTGCACACTCTTGGCATTCTCTCAACCAGCTTCATGAGGTAGTCACCTGGAATGCATTTCAATTAACAGGTGTGCCTTTTTAAAAGTTAATTTGTGGCATTTCTTTCCTCAATGTGTCTGAGCCAATTAGTTGTGTTGTGACAAGGTATGGGTGGTATACAGAAGATAGTCCTATTTGGTGAAAGATCAAGTCCATATTATGGCAAGAACAGCTCAAATCAGCAAAGAGAAACAACAGTACATCATTACTAAGACACTTTGACAGTTTCTTCAAGTGCAGTCGCAAAAACGATCAAGTGCTATGATGAAACTGGCTCTCATGAGGAATGCCACAGGAAAGGAAGAACCAGAGTTACCTCTGCTGCAGAGGATACATTCATTAGAGTTGCCAGCCTCAGAAATTTCAGCCCAAATAAATGCTTCACAGAGTTCAAGTAACAAACATATCTCAACATCAACTGTTCAGAAGAGACTGAGTAAATCAGGCCTTCATGGTTGAATTTCTGCAAAGATATGTAGTAACCAAAAAAGTATTTAAACAAATCAAATTAGATTTTATATTTGAGATTCTTTAAAGTAGCCACCCTTTGCCTTGATGACAGTTTTAAACACTCTTGTCATTGTCTCAACCAGCTTCACCTGGAATGATTTTCCAACAGTCTTGAAGGAGTTCCCACATATGCTGAGCAATTGTAGAATGCTTTTCCTTCACTCTGCAGTCAAACTCATTCCAAACCATCTCAATTGGGTTGAGGTTTGGTGATTGTGGAGGCCAGGTCATCTGATGCGGCACTCTCCTTCTTGGTCAAATAGGCCTTACACAGCCTGTAGGTGTGTTTGGGTCATTGTCCTGTTGAAAAACAAATGATAATCCCAATCCCCAAGCGCAAACTAGATGGGATGGCGTATCGCTGCAGAATGCTGTGGTAGCCATGCTAGTTAAGTGTGCCTTGAATTCTAAATACAGTGTCACCAGCAAAGCACCATCACACCACCTTCTCCATGCTTCACGGTGGGAACCACACATGCGGAGATCATCCATTCACCTACTCTGCGTCTCACAAAGACACTGCGGTTGGGACCAAAAATATCACATTTGGACTCATCAGACCAATGGACAGATTTCCACCAGTTTAATGTCCATTGCTCTTGTTTCTTGGCCCAACCAAGTATTTTCTTCTTATTGGTGTCCTTTAGTAGTGGTTTCTTTGCAGCAATTCGACCATGAAGGCCTGATTCACACAGTCTCCTCTGAACAGTTGATGTTGAGATGTCTGTTATTTGAACTCTGTTAAGCATTTATTTGGGCTGCAATTTCTGAAGCTGGTAACGCTAATGAACTTATCCTCTTGCGACAGCACTTGAAGAAACTTTCAAAGTTCTTAATTTTCTGCATATACTGACCTTCATGTCTTAAAGTAATGATGGACTGTCGTTTCTGTTTGCTTATTTGAGCTGTTCTTGCTATAATATGGCCTTGGTATTTTACCAAATAGGGCTATCTCCTGTATACCACCCCTACCTTGTCACAACACAACTGATTGGCTCAAATGCATTTAGAAGGAAAGAAATTCCACAAAATAACTTTTAACAAGGCACACCTGTTAATTGAAATGCATTCCAGGTGACTACCTCATGGAACTGGTTGAGAGAATACCAAGAGTGTGCAAAGCTGTCATCAAGGCAAAGGGTGGCTACTTTGAAGAATCTCTTTGTTTAACACTTTGGTTACTACATGATTCCTTCCATATGTGTTATTTCATGGTTTTGATGTCTCCACTATTATTCTACAATGGAGAACATAGTAAAAATGAAAAAAAAACCTTGAATGAGTAGGTGTGTCCAAACGTTTGACTTGAACTGGAACTCCTCCCTATAAATACAGTGCATACACTTTTTTGAAACAATTCCTTGCAACAATCAAAACCTGTTGCCATGTAGATATATCTACATTTGTTTGTATCTATGTCTCCCTCCCTGTAGCCACTGGAAGGTATGGAGAGAACTACCATGGAGAGGACTGCCATGGAGAGGACTGCCATGGAGAGGACTGGAATGGAGAGGACTGCCATGGAGAGGTCTGCCATGGAGAGAAGTGCCATGGAGAGAAGTGCCATGGAGAGGACTGCCATGGAGAGAAATGCCATGGAGAGGACTGCCATGGAGAGAACTGCCATGGAGAGGACTGCCATGGAGAGGACTGGTATGGAGAGGACTGCCTTGGAGAGGACTGCCATGGAGAGGACTGCCATGGAGAGGACTGCCATGGAGAGGACTGGTATGGAGAGGGCTGGTATGGAGAGAACTGGTATGGAAAGGACTGGTATGGAGAGAACTGGTATGCATGAGAAGGGCATGAGTGAGGAGTCCCGCTTTGCCCAGATGAAGGGCATGCCCATGAGACAGGGAGGGCACAGTGGCATGGGCCCTCCTCCCAGCCCCATGGACCAACACTCTCAAGGTAGGTACACACTCTCACCAGGGGTCCGTTCAGGAGGGTGCACAGTTGAACAATGTTCAGAAATACAGTGGGGCAAAAAAGTATTTAGTCAGCCACCAATTGGGCAAGTTCTCCCACTTAAGAAGACGCGAGAGGCCTGTAATTTTCATCATAGGTACACTTCAACTATGACAGACAAAATGAGAAAAAAAATCCAGAAAATCACATTGTAGGATTTTTAATGAATTTATTTGCAGATTATGGTGGAAAATAAATATTTGGTCACCTACAAACAAGCAAGATTTCTGGCTCTCACAGACCTGTAACTTCTTCTTTAAGAGGCTCCTCTGTCCTCCACTCGTTACCTGTATTAATGACCAAAGAGCTGTCAAAGGAGACCAGAAACAAAATTGAAGACCTGCATCAGGCTGGGAAGACTGAATCTGCAATAGGTAAGCAGCTTGGTTTGAAGAAATCAACTGTGGGAGCAATTTTTAGGAAATGGAAGACATACAAGACCACTGATAATCTCCCTCGATCTGGGGCTCCACACAAGATCTCACCCCGTGGGGTCAAAATGATCACAAGAACGGTGAGCAAAAATCCCAGAACCACACAGGGGACCTAGTGAATGACCTGCAGAGAGCTGGGACCAAAGTAACAAAGCCTACCATCAGTAACACACTACGCCGCCAGGGACTCAAATCCTGCAGTGCCAGACGTGTCTCCCTGCTAGAGAGAATTTGGATGATCCAGAAGAAGATTGGGAGAATGTCATATGGTCAGATGAAACCAAAATATAACTTTTTGGTAAAAACTCAACTCGTCGTGTTTGGAGGACAAAGAATGCTGAGTTGCATCCAAAGATCACCATACCTAATGTGAAGCATGGGGGTGGAAACATCATGCTTTGGGGCTGTTTTTCTGCAAAGGGACCAGGACGACTGATCCGTGTAAAGGAAAGAATGAATGGGGCCATGTATCGTGAGATTTTGAGTGAAAACCTCCTTCCATCAGCAAGGGCATTGAAGATGAAACGTGGCTGGGTCTTTCAGCATGACAATGGTCCCAAACACACCGCCCGGGCAACGAAGGAGTGGCTTCGTAAGAAGCATTTCAAGGTCCTGGAGTGGCCTAGCCAGTCTCCAGATCTCAACCCCATTGAAAATCTTTGGAGGGAGTTGAAAGTCTGTGTTGCCCAGCAACAGCCCCAAAACATCACTGCTCTAGAGGATATCTGCATGGAGGAATGGGCCAAAATACCAGCAACAGTGTGTGAAAACCTTGTGAAGACTTACAGAAAACGTTTGACCTCTGTCATTGCCAACAAAGGGTATATAACAAAGTATTGAGATAAACTTTTGTTATTGACCAAATACTTATTTTCCACCATAATTTGCTAAGAAATTCATTCAAAATCCTACAATGTGATTTTCTGGATTTTTTTTCTCATTTTGTCTGTCATAGTTGAAGTGTACCTATGATGAAAATTACAGGCCTCTCTCATCTTTTTAAGTGGGAGAACTTGCACAATTGGTGGCTGACTAAATACTTTTTTGCCCCACTGTAACTGTATTGTATAGAACCTATATGATTATCTGTTATGGTAGAATTGGATATTGTGTCAAATCTTTTCATTTTTATATGTCATGTTTCACCTCACTAAATATCCCCTTTCTCTCTCTCTCTCTTTCCATCTCCCTCTCTCTCCACCAGGCTACCACTCCCCACTCGGCGGCTCTGACCACTCCAGCCCTGTCCCTTCCAACGGGCCCCCCTCTGGCCCTCTCCAACCCTCTAGCGCTGGCCCAAATCCCTCAGACACCTCCTCCAACCCAGACTCCCAAACCCTGGGGGGCCAGAACCAGCAGCAGAACCGGCCCGGTGGGCCCCAGCAAAGTGGCTCCGGCCCTGGCCCTCATGGCCCCAGCCCTGGCCCCACCACCCCTGGTGGCCCCGGAGGAGGCCCTACTCCTTTCAACCAGAACCAGCTTCACCAGCTGCGGGCCCAGATCATGGCCTATAAGGCATGTACAGAATATTGATGATTTAAGGGTTGAAAGACCGATACGTGTTTAAGATGATACATTATAACTGATATATAATGTGTAATGACTGCCTATGGTTATTTATAATGTCTCCAAACTCTGAGTGGTCCACAATGTTGTTTTTAATATGTAGCTAATATGCCTTGTCACCTGAGGTATAAATATTGTAGAGTGACTCTTTATATGCTTTTTAATTTAATTACAATTTCATGACTAAAGGGTAGACAAGCAAGTCAATGAACATCATTCACATGTTACAATAACTAACATTAACGTACTGGATTGCTACTTTAATAAACTTTTCTCCCTGTAAGATGCTGGCCAGGGGGCAGCCACTACCGGACCATCTCCAGATGGCTGTCCAGGGGAAGAGGCCCATGGGGTGCAGCCCAGGGATGCAGGGTCCGGGGCCAGGGCAGGGGGGACTGGGGCAGCCCATGCCCAGCCTGGCTCCTGGAGGTCCTGGAGGTGTGGGACCAGGACCAGGAGGACCCATGGGCCAGGGCTACAACAGAGCTCACGGTGAGGGAGGCAGAATGAAGAGCATTGGATATTGATCTATGTAATTACAGTAGCTAGTTGAAACGGGAAGATTGATCACTCAAAGCATTGATCAGTCTGCTCTAGCCTCTCCGACCTAATGTGTGTGTATCGGGTGGGTTTGGATACAAAGCAGAAGACACATTTCCATCTCGTGTGGACTAATAAAATATATTTTATCTCAAGCATTTCACTGCACCCGCAATAACATCTGCTAAACACGTGTGTGAGACCAATAAGATTTGATTTGATCAGTCAACTAATCAGCATCTAAATGCTGTGAGAAGTAGCAAGCTTGTATTGTTTTGATCTGGTACAGTAGCTGGATATCTGTTTTCCAATAGGTCTGAAAAGTATGAAACATTAGTTTTTCTCTGAATATACCACTGATATAATGTTGTAGGGATGATGGGACCCAACATGCCCCCTCCAGGCCCCTCTGGTCCAACCGGCATGCAGGGACAGAACCCCAACGGACCCCTCAAGTCCTGGTCTGAAGGTGAACATAATAACACCAGCGTTATTGTCACTTTCTTCTGAGGGGCAATGAGTTCAAGTTTATTATAGTTAGTCACATAGTAGGAACAGATGTGGGATCTTCATTTGATCACTGTTTTGTTGCTGAGAATTTTCCTTCAAAGCTGGAAATGTGAACATGTAGTGTATTTGAGTTTTTAAAAGTCCACTTTGAAATTGTTGACTTGATTTGCCCTAATGAACAATCGATCAACCCATACAAAAATGTCCTGTTGCTGCAGGATTATTTTCCTGCTGTAGCAAACTAAGATCCTACATCTGTACTCACATAGTAGTTAGTCACATAGCAATTAGTCAACACAGAGTTAATTGTTAAAACATTATTCATGATGGCATTTCATGATTTAGTCCTGTATATCATTTTAATCCATGTTAGGTTTTGGTCAGTTACAATCACATCAATAAATTGATTGATGGTTAAGTTACCTTTGCCCTTTCTTTCCTTCCCCCAGGTCCAATGGTAAACGCCGCCGCCCCATCTAACGCCCCCCAGAAGTTGATCCCTCCCCAGCCGACGGGCCGTCCCTCCCCCGCTCCACCCTCCATACCCCCTGCGGCCTCCCCAGTCATGCCCCCCCAGACCCAGTCCCCTGGGCAGCCGGTCCAGCCCTCACCCATGGTGCCCCACCATGCCAAGCAGAACCGCATTACACCCATCCAGAAACCCCACGGACTCGACCCGGTGGAAATACTGCAGGAGAGGGAGTACAGGTAACCTATGAACCCTGACCCTTAAGCCCTGACTCTTAAGCCCTGACCCCTGACCCTGTGGAGAAACTGCAGGAGGGAGATTACAGGTAATACACTAACCCTGACCCCTAACCCGGTGGAGATACTGCAGGAAAGGGATTACAGGTACAGTACACCGTTAATCAAAATGTATTTATAAAGCCCTTTTTACATCACAAAGAGCAGTAACCTGGCCTAGACCCCAAAGAGCAGTAACCTGGCCTAGACCACAAAGAGCAGTAACCTGGCCTAGACCACAAAGAGCAGTAACCTGGCCTAGACCACAAATAGCAGTAACCTGGCCTAGACCACAAAGAGCAGTAACCTGGCCTAGACCCCAAAGAGCAGTAACCTGGCCTAGACCACAAAGAGCAGTAACCTGGCCTAGACCACAAAGAGCAGTAACCTGGCCTAGACCACAAAGAGCAGTAACCTGGCCTAGACCACAAAGAGCAGTAACCTGGCCTAGACTCCAAAGAGCAGTAACCTGGCCTAGACCACAAAGAGCAGTAACCTGGCCTAGACTCCAAAGAGCAGTAACCTGGCCTAGACTCCAAAGAGCAGTAACCTGGCCTAGACCACAAAGAGCAGTAACCTGGCCTAGACTCCAAAGAGCAGTAACTTGGCCTAGACCACAAAGAGCAGTAACCTGGCCTAGACTCCAAAGAGCAGTAACCTGGCCTAGACTCCAAAGAGCAGTAACCTGGCCTAGACCACAAAGAGCAGTAACCTGGCCTAGACTCCAAAGAGCAGTAACCTGGCCTAGACCACAAAGAGCAGTAACCTGGCCTAGACCACAAAGAGCAGTAACCTGGCCTAGACCCCAAAGAGCAGTAACCTGGCCTAGACCCCAAAGAGCAGTAACCTGGCCGAGACGCCAAAGAGCAGTAACCTGGCCTAGACCCCAAAGAGCAGTAACCTGGCATAGACCACAAAGAGCTGTAACCTGGCCTAGACCCCAAAGAGCAGGAACCTGGCCTAGACCACAAAGAGCAGTAACCTGGCCTAGACCCCAAAGAGCAGTAACCTGGCCTAGACCCCAAAGAGCAGTAACCTGGCCAAGACCCCAAAGAGCAGTAACCTGGCCTAGACCCCAAAGAGCAGTAACCTGGCATAGACCACAAAGAGCTGTAACCTGGCCTAGACCCCAAAGAGCAGTAACCTGGCCTAGACCCCAAAGAGCAGCAACCTGGCCTAGACCCCAAAGAGCAGCAACCTGGCCTAGACCCCAAAGAGCAGTAACCTGCGCTAGACCCCAAAGAGCAGGAACCTGGCCTAGACCTCAAATAGCAGTAACCTGGCCTAGACCCCAAAGAGTAGTAACCTGGCCTAGACCCCAAAGAGCAAACAGTATTATACATCATTCATCATACATTAATTGAATAGATAGATACATAGTTACACATCTAGTCGTACTATATATACATTTATAATAGCAGACTGAGTTCTCTACAGCACTAGTACTGTCTGTCTCTCATACTATCCCCCTCTACTTTTCTCTCTCTCTCTCTGTCTCTCTCTCTTGCTCTCCTTTCTCTCCCTCCCTCCTCCCTATCTCGTGTCTCTGTGGTATCTCCAGACTGCAGGCTCGTATCACCCATCGTATAGCTGAGTTGGAGAACCTCCCTGGCTCTCTGGCTGGAGACCTGAGGACCAAGGCCACCATCGAACTCAAGGCCCTCCAGCTGCTCAACTTCCAGAGACAGGTAGACTACTGGCCCGTCCTGTGGATCACACACAGGACTGTGTTGTACTGCAGCACTCCTTCGTAGCGTCTAAATGACACTGTCATTACAATGACCCTTCATAACGGCTACATGACACTGTCATTACAATGACCCTTCATAACGGCTACATGACACTGTCATTACAATGACCCTTCATAACGGCTACATGACACTGTCATTACAATGACCCTTCATAACGGCTACATGACACTGTCATTACAATGACCCTTCATAACGGCTACATGACACTGTCATTACAATGACCCTTCATAACGGCTACATGACACTGTCATTACAATGACCCTTCATAACGGCTACATGACACTGTCATTACAATGACCCTTCATAATGGCTACATGACACTGTCATTACAACGACATAACAGAAGTCCTATAAACAGTCATGACTCTTTAACTATGTTGTGCAGTTGAAACAGTCACTGAAAACACTGGAGCCTGTTGAGACCCTCTCCCCTACAGTATTCCCACACATGATGAGGACGATGATGATGATGCATTTATATCCACATTTCTCCTGCCTCCGGTCTCTTCCAACCCCACAGCTGCGTCAGGAGGTAGTGGTGTGTATGCGTAGGGACACCGCTCTGGAGACAGCTCTGGATGCGAAGGCCTACAAGAGGAGCAAGCGCCAGTCCCTACGAGAAGCCCGCATCACAGAGAAACTGGAGAAACAGCAGAAGATCGAACAGGAGCGTAAACGTCGACAGAAACACCAGGTAGACTAACACAAACCTGGGGCCGGGTTACACCTGCTTCTAGACTAAGAACTATTTACAATGGAGATTATTTGCGAGAAGTGTTGTGCTTTTCAAGGCACAATGTCAGATAACATCCTTTATGAAGTTTAGATTATTTTAACTCCTTTTATCCGCAATGAGGATATTTGGGAGAAGTATATCTCACTCTAATATATTTCACTCTTTTGCTGTTCGTCATAAAAACAAAAGTTATTAGATACATTATGTTAATCAGTAGTAGTAGTAGCAGTAGGGAAGGGGGATATCTAGTCATGTGGAACAAACGAATGCCTTCAACTGAAATGTGTCTTCCACATTTAACCCAACCCCTCTGAATCAGAGAGGTGCGGGAGAGCTGCCTTGATCGGCATCCACGTCTTCGGCGCCCGGGGACCAGTGGGTTAACTGCCTTGCTCAGGATTAGAAGCAGCAGTAGTAGTAGTAGTAGCAGCAGTACCACCACGCCAACTAGAAATGCTTGCTATGGGACAGAACTGAATACTGACTCTCATCCCGTCTGTCTCCAGGAGTATCTGAGCATTATCCTGGCCCACGCCAAAGACTTTAAGGAGTACCACCGCTCTATCACAGCTAAGATCCAGAAAGCCACCAAGGCCGTGGCCACATACCACGCCAACACAGAGCGCGAGCAGAAGAAGGAGAACGAGCGCATCGAGAAGGAGAGGATGAGGAGGCTGATGGTGAGGACCATTACATACATAGACAGACAGTACATATTCTTATTCACACACTTGTGTGTGTATAAAGACACACACGTGCAAACACTCATACTCTTTCCCGTACTTAGACACACACTTATGTGTATACAAAGACACACACTAATGTGGAAACACGCTCTTACAATGCACATTACTTTACACTACTCTCTCTACTCTGATTCCCGCACACAGACTCATCCATCTCACATCAATGAGTTTTGTCTGAATATCTCCCCCACTCTCTCTCTCTCTCTCTCTCTCTCTCTCTCTCTCTCTCTCTCTCTCTCTCTCCACCCTCTCCCTCTCTAGGCTGAGGATGAGGAGGGCTACCGTAAACTGATTGACCAGAAGAAGGACAAGCGTCTGGCCTACCTGCTGCAGCAGACGGATGAGTACGTGGCCAACCTCACTGAGTTGGTCCGGGCTCACAAGCTGGTACAGGCCCTCAAAGAGAAGAAGAAGAAGAGGAAGAAGAAGAAGGTATGAGAGAGAGAGAGAGGGTGGGGGGGGGGCATTATGCCCATGACTGATATGTTCCTGTAGTGATTTGTTGAGACGGACACATGACAGACGAGGTTTCAACCTGACTGGGATCTCCTGAGGAATTTGTGTGTGTAGATGTGGTTGTGAGCTGTCGTCAGCACTAGTCTCTGTAGGGAGTTGATAGAGTCGGTGTGTAGATGTGGTTGTGAGTGTGATAAACACACTGATGTGTGGATGTCTTTCCTACAGAAGCTGGAGAACGCTGAGGGTCAGACTCCTGTACTGGGACCTGATGGAGAAGTGAGTGGGATATTAAACTAACGTACTGGACATTTGAGTCATTTATCAGACGCTCGTATCCAGAGAAACTTACTGTAATGAGTGCATATATGTTCATACTTTTTCATAACCAATCTACAGTACACTGTTATAGATACATCACTATGGTTACCAGTATGTTCCCTGTTGTTATACAGTACTACTAGACATAGTATTTGCCAGCACAAAAACATTCTGTGGCGTACTGCACTAGCATCGAATAGTCCCCACGATATGCAACTTTTCAGGGAAGTCAGGAACAAATACACACAGTCAGTCAGGAAAGCAAAGGCTAGCTTTTTCAAGTGGAAATTTGCCTCCTGTAGCTCTAACTCCAAAAGGTTTTGGGACACTGTAAAGTCCATGGAGAATGAGAGCACCTCCTTCCAGCTGCCCACTGCACTGAGGTTAGGAAACAATGTTGCCACCGATAAATCCATGATAATCGAGAACTTCAAGAAGCATTTCTCTTCGGCTGGCCATGCTTTCCTCCTGGCTACCAGAACCCCGGCCAACAGCTCCGCACCCCCCGCAGCTACTTGCCCATGCCTCCCCAGCTTCTCCTTAGCTGATGTTCTGAAATAGCTGCAAAACCTGGACCTGTACAAATCATCTGGGCTAGACAATCTGGACCCTCTCTTTCTAAAATTTTCCGCCAACTATTGTTGCAACCCCTATTACTAGTCTGTTTAACCTCTTTCGTATTGTCCGAGATTCCTAAAGATTGGAAAGCTGCCGCGGTCATCCCCCTCTTTGAAGGGGGTGACACTCTAGACCCAAACTGTTACAGAACTATATACATCTTGCCCTGCCTTTCAAGTCTTCGAAAGCCAAGTTAACAAACAGATCCCTGACCATTTCGAATTCCACCGTACCTTCTCCGCTGTGCAATCCGGTTTCTGAGCTGGTCACGGGTGCACCTCAGCCACGCTCAAGGTACTAAACGATATCATAACCGCCATAGATAAAAGACAGTACTGTGCAGCCGTCTTCAACGACCTGGCCAAGGCTTTCTACTCTGTCAATCACCGTATTCTTATCTACAGACTCAACAGCCTTACTTTCGCAAATGACTTCCTCGTCTGGTTCACCAACTACTTCTCAGATAGAGTTCAGTGTGTCAAATCAGACGGCCTGTTGTCCGGACCTCTGGCAGTCTCTATGAGGGTACTACAGGGTCAATTCTCAGGCCGACTCTTTCCTCTGTATATCTCAATGATGTTGCTCTTCCTGCGGGTGATTCCTTGATCCACCTCTACGCAGACGACACCATTCTGTATACATCTGGCCCTTCTTTGGACACTGTTAACAAACCTCCTAACAAGCTTCAATGCCATACAACACTCCTTCCGTGGCCTCCCAACTGCTCATAAATACAGGTAAAACTAAATGAATGCTCTTCAACCGATCGCTGCCCGCACCTGCCCGCCTGTCCAACATCACTACTCTGGATGGTTCTGACTTAGAATATGTAAACAATTACAAATACCTAGGTGTCTGGCTAGACTGTAAACTCTCCTTCCAGACTCATATTAAGCATCTCCAATCCAAAAATTAAATCTAGAATTGGCTTCCTATTTCGCAACAAAGCCTCCTTCACTCATGCTGCCAAACATAGCCTTGTAAAACTGACTATCCTACCGATCCTCGGCTTCGGTAGTGTCATTTACAAAATAGCCTCCAACACTCTACTCAGCAAACTGGATGCAGCCTATCACAGTGCCATCCATTTTGTAACCAAAACCCCATATACCACCCACCACTGCGACCTGTATGCTCTCGTCGGCTGGCCCTCGCTACATATTCGTCGCCAAACCCACTGGCTCCAGGTTATCTATAAGTCTTTGCGAGGTAAAGCTCTGCCTTATCTCAGCTCACTGGTTACCATAGCAACACCCATCAAAGCCAACACCTCCTTAGGCCGCCTTTCCTTCCAGTTCTCTGCTGCCAATGACTCGAAAAAAATTGCAAAAATCGCTGAAGTTGGAGACATATCTCCCTCACTAACTTTAATCATCAGCTATCTGAGCAGCTTACCGATCGCTGCAGCTGTACACAGCCCATCTGTAAATAGCCCATCCAACTACCTACCTCATCCCCATATTGTTTTTATTTACTTTTTTGTTCTTTTGCACACCAGTATTTCTACTTGCACATCATCATCTGCACATCTGTCACTCCAGTGTTAATGTGCTAAATCGTAATTACTTCGCTACTATGGACGATTTATTGCCTTACCTCCTTACTCCATTTGCACACACTGTATATAGACTTTCTATTGTGTTATTGACTGTACTTTTGTTTATTCCATGTGTAACTCTGTGTTGTTGTTTTTTGTCGCACTGCTTTGCTTTATCTTGGCCAGGTCGCAGTTGTAAATGAGAACTTGTTCTCAACTGGCCTACCTGGTTAAATACACCTGTTCTCAACTGGCCTACCTGGTTAAATACACCTGTTCTCAACTGGCCTACCTGGTTAAATAAACCTGTTCTCAACTGGCCTACCTGGTTAAATAAACCTGTTCTCAACTGGCCTACCTGGTTAAATAAAGGTGTTCTCAACTGGCCTACCTGGTTAAATAAACCTGTTCTCAACTGGCCTACCTGGTTAAATACACCTGTTCTCAACTGGCCTACCTGGTTAAATAAACCTGTTCTCAACTGGCCTACCTGGTTAAATAAACCTGTTCTCAACTGGCCTACCTGGTTAAATAAACCTGTTCTCAACTGGCCTACCTGGTTAAATAAACCTGTTCTCAACTGGCCTACCTGGTTAAATAAACCTGTTCTCAACTGGCCTACCTGGTTAAATAAACCTGTTCTCAACTGGCCTACCTGGTTAAATAAACCTGTTCTCAACTGGCCTACCTGGTTAAATAAACCTGTTCTCAACTGGCCTACCTGGTTAAATAAACCTGTTCTCAACTGGCCTACCTGGTTAAATAAACCTGTTCTCAACTGGCCTACCTGGTTAAATAAACCTGTTCTCAACTGGCCTACCTGGTTAAATAAACCTGTTCTCAACTGGCCTACCTGGTTAAATAAACCTGTTCTCAACTGGCCTACCTGGTTAAATAAACCTGTTCTCAACTGGCCTACCTGGTTAAATAAAGGTGTTCTCAACTGGCCTACCTGGTTAAATAAAGGTGTTTTCAACTGGCCTACCTGGTTAAATAAAGGTGTTCTCAACTGGCCTACCTGGTTAAATAAACCTGTTCTCAACTGGCCTACCTGGTTAAATAAACCTGTTCTCAACTGGCCTACCTGGTTAAATAAAGGTGTTCTCAACTGGCCTACCTGGTTAAATAAACCTGTTCTCAACTGGCCTACCTGGTTAAATAAAGGTGTTTTCAACTGGCCTACCTGGTTAAATAAAGGTGTTCTCAACTGGCCTACCTGGTTAAATAAAGGTGTTCTCAACTGGCCTACCTGGTTAAATAAACCTGTTCTCAACTGGCCTACCTGGTTAAATAAACCTGTTCTCAACTGGCCTACCTGGTTAAATAAACCTGTTCTCAACTGGCCTACCTGGTTAAATAAACCTGTTCTCAACTGGCCTACCTGGTTAAATAAAGGTGTTCTCAACTGGCCTACCTGGTTAAATAAACCTGTTCTCAACTGGCCTACCTGGTTAAATAAAGGTGTTCTCAACTGGCCTACCTGGTTAAATAAAGGTGTTCTCAACTGGCCTACCTGGTTAAATAAACCTGTTCTCAACTGGCCTACCTGGTTAAATAAAGGTGTTTTCAACTGGCCTACCTGGTTAAATAAAGGTGTTCTCAACTGGCCTACCTGGTTAAATAAAGGTGTTCTCAACTGGCCTACCTGGTTAAATCAACCTGTTCTCAACTGGCCTACCTGGTTAAATAAAGGTGTTCTCAACTGGCCTACCTGGTTAAATAAAGGTGTTCTCAACTGGCCTACCTGGTTAAATAAACCTGTTCTCAACTGGCCTACCTGGTTAAATAAAGGTGTTCTCAACTGGCCTACCTGGTTAAATAAAGGTGTTCTCAACTGGCCTACCTGGTTAAATAAAGGTGTTTTCAACTGGCCTACCTGGTTAAATAAAGGTGTTCTCAACTGGCCTACCTGGTTAAATAAAGGTGTTCTCAACTGGCCTACCTGGTTAAATAAACCTGTTCTCAACTGGCCTACCTGGTTAAATAAAGGTGTTCTCAACTGGCCTACCTGGTTAAATAAAGGTGTTCTCAACTGGCCTACCTGGTTAAATAAACCTGTTCTCAACTGGCCTACCTGGTTAAATAAAGGTGAAATAAAAAAATAGTTTAAAATAGTCATGGTTCAGCAGGTATCTGCATCAGTATCCAGAGACATCCAGGGAGAGTAGCTGATGTGTTAGCAGCAGCTAATGGGGATCCTAGTCAAATGCAAATGATCAGTATTTGTAGACGCCAAGAATAGTATATTTCCCCTTCAATGTCAGCATCCAGTGTTTTTCTGACTCGCTCCCCCCCTCCAGCCTCTAGATGAGACGTCCCAGATGAGTGACCTACCAGTGAAGGTGATCCACGTGGAAAGTGGTAACATCCTGACAGGGGCGGACGCTCCTAAAGCTGGACAGCTGGACACATGGCTGGAGATGAACCCTGGGTACGAGGCTGGAGGAGGAGGATGAGATGGGCCTATTAGGTTTTTAGGGGTATATTTTAGAGGGGGTAAAGGTATGTTTGTGGTTGTAATACGGATGTTTTCTGCTGTTCCAGGTACGAGGTGGCCCCTCGCTCTGACAGTGAAGACAGTGGATCGGAAGAGGAGGAGGTGGGTTGGGTCATAAAAGATAGTACCCAACCATGACTAAACTCTTATTATACAGATTACAGGATGAAAACGCTACAAGTAGGAACCAAATCAACTGAATTGGTTGAACAGTCATAAAGACTAGATTAATTCCACACTCTCTCTGTACCAAAGCTATGACCAGTCTGTCTGAGTGGTGATTGACAGGTTGTTGTTGTCCCCCCCTGGCCTGTCATTGGCCTGTCAGGAGGAAGAGGAGGAGCCCCAGCCGGCAGTGCCTCCAGTAGTGGTCCTCCCAGTGTTAGTGGGGTTAGAGGAGAAGAAGAAGAAGATCCCAGACCCAGACAGTGAAGAAGTATCAGAGGTGGACGTACGACACATCATAGAGTGAGCACACTACACCTGGGTCCCTATAGAGTCATAATACCCATAAAACCTAGCGGTCAAGCAGGGAAATGGTTCCAATCGTCACCATTCCTTTTTCCCACGTCTAGATTTTAGAAAGACTTAAAATAAGGGCTGTGTTTCGGGGAGGCTTACATGATATTTTGATCACCGTGGAAATCTCTCTATCAAAATATTCGCCTGTATTTACCCCCCAAAAATGGAATGCTAATGAGCTCCTAATGTAGCATTTTCGAATCGTAGTAAATAGAGACAAATATATTGATTAAAGTCACCTTGTCCGAGAGAGATTTACATGGTTATCAAAATGTCATGTAAGCCTACACGAAACACAGCCCTTATTTGAAGTGTTATTAAAATTGAGACGTGATTTGACTTAAATTGTTTGGAAGGGCCCATAAGTAGGCATTTAACTGTTAGTCCACACCTGCTGTTTACAAAGCATGTGACAAATACATTTAGATTAGATGATTTGATTTGAAATGTCTGGTGTATGATTCAGGGTCTGAGTCAAAAGAAACATTGATTTTCAGTGAGGAATTGGGTGAATCTCAAACCTCTGACCTTCTCCAATGTGTTTTGAGGAGGCAAGAAGAAAGGGTACAAGGAGACACAATTGAGATTCACCTGTTGTGCACTCCTGCCTACACATTGGATTTATTTAAATAAGCCATAAAGACAGAAATGCCTACAATTCAGGTTTGGGGTCAAACGTTCCATTTAATATTCAGTGAGAAATTGACCCTAATGCTGTTTTGCTGACTTGCAAATCCTTATCAATGACGGAGTGAATTTTCCAGCTAAAGATGCTTGTCTCTCATAGCGCTAGAATTATTTTTAAATAGCACACTTACTTTATAGGGCTCATGCCAATATGTAATAATAAATAATAATACATTGAATTTATAACACGTTTTACATTGAAAAACTATCTCAAAGTGCTACAGTGATTGCATTAAAGCCATTCATCCACTGTTTCTTCCCTGGTTCCGTCCCTAGGCACGCTAAACAGGATGTGGATGATGAGTATAACAGTGCAGAGGCAGCGTTCGCTCGGGGACTCCAGTCTTACTACGCTGTGGCCCATGCTGTCACTGAGAGAGTGGAGAAACAGTCCACGATACTCATCAACGGACAACTGAAACAGTACCAGGTGAAGGAGCACTGACAAGAGGCTGAATAAGCCTGAGAAGTGACATTTCCTTTCTTAAGTCATTAGAAGAGACCCAGACCAACCTGTACAATTTTGGCTGGCTGACATTGTCCTTTGTCTTCCTCTGTTGATTCTCTCTCCTCTTCCTCTCCTTGTCTCTCTCCTCTCTCCTCTTTCTTTCCTTGTCTGTCCTTTCCACTCAAACTGTTTGTCCCTCCCTCCCTCAGATTAAAGGTCTGGAGTGGCTGGTGTCTCTCTACAACAACAATCTGAATGGTATCCTGGCTGATGAGATGGGACTAGGAAAGACCATCCAGACCATCGCTCTCATCACGTACCTGATGGAGAACAAACGAGTCAACGGACCTTTCCTCATCATAGTACCGCTCTCGTGAGTACTGTACCGCTCTGCCACGCACGGAGAACCATGGCTTCAATTACAATTAAACTTTAAAGGGACATTACACTCCAAAATCAATCACGTTTTCAAGACCCCAACATTGGTCGTATGTTGAGCTACTGTAAGTCCGTGTCACAGGCCGTTTTGTAGATTCAGCTATGTGCCACAGTCCAAAATGAATGGAAGACATAAGCTCCACATCATTTCCAGATTTCCTGTGCTTATTTTTTCCATTAATTTGTGGTTGACGGACAAGTATATAGCTGGGTATACACAACTGATGGTGTGGGACTTTTGAAGAGTACTGTCCCTTTAATTGTAACTGTATTCATAGTACACTTAACGTGACTGTCATACATGATATGATGGAGTACAGTACTAATGAGAGGGAAACAATGATCCGGAGAGAGGGGTGGGTAAGGTTTGGTACAGTCGCATAATTAAAAAGTCATAATTAAAATAGAAATAGAATAGTAATATATATGTATCTATCGCTATGGGTACAGTGCTATTTGTTTGCTTAGGTAAGTTTGGCCCTCTGTTTTCCTCTCTTCTCATATTGACAGAACTCTCTCTAACTGGGTGTATGAGTTTGACAAGTGGGCTCCGTCTGTAGTGAAAGTCTCCTACAAGGTGAGTTGGAGCAGCTAACCTTCCGCCAACTATATGGTAACCATGGAAACACTGATTACTTGGGGTCCTGAAATACAGCCATATGGGCGGCCGTGTGGAAGCCTGTCTATAATGCATTCAAATCAAAAGTGTATCACTTGCAGCCAGAACAACAACAACTAGGCCTATTATGAATACAAATGTAATGTCACGCCATTCTAGTAATTATTCATTTAATTAATTCATTAATGTCAAGTTAAATCCGAGTTCCTGTCCTTCATGTTGTCTCTGTAGGGTTCCCCTCAGGCCAGAAGGGCCTTCATCCCCCAGCTACGCAGCGGCAAGTTCAACGTTCTCCTCACTACCTATGAGTACATCATCAAGGATAAACAGGTCCTAGCCAAGGTAACACACTGACACACACTCTACCTCCAGCGTGATTCTGAACAACTCTCAACATGACCATTTCACTGATGACCCATACACCCTCTTTCTGTCTTCTCGTACTCCCCAACCCTCTTTCTCCCCCTCTCTCTCTCTCTCTCTCTCCCCCTCTCTCTCTCTCCTCCTCCACTCCCTCTCCCCCCACAGATCCGGTGGAAGTACATGATCGTGGACGAGGGCCACCGGATGAAGAACCACCACTGTAAGCTGACCCAGGTCCTCAACACTCACTACCTGGCCCCCAGGAGAGTGCTCCTAACTGGGACACCGCTCCAGAACAAGCTGCCTGAGCTCTGGGCCCTGCTCAACTTTCTCCTGCCCACCATCTTTAAGAGCTGCAGTACCTTTGAACAGTGGTTCAATGCACCATTCGCTATGACTGGAGAGAAGGTGAGGTTTTTTTAGCTGAAAGAAGTTGAGAAATGCTATATAAACTGAGGAAAAATATGAACGCAACATGTAAAGTGTTGGTCCCATGTTTCATGAACAGAAATAAAAGATCCCAGAAAGTGTATTTCTCTCACAATTTGTGCACCAATTTGTTTACATCCCTGTTAGTGAGCATTTCTCCTTTGCCAAGATAATCCATCCACCTGACAGGTGTGACATACCAAGAAGCTGATTAAACAGCATGATCATTACACAGGTGCACGTTGTGCTGGGATTTGAAAATGTGCAGTTTTGTCACACAACACAATACCACAGATGTCTCAAGTTTCGAGGGAGTGTGCAATTGGCATGCTGACAGCAGCAATGTCCACCAGAGCTGTTGCCAGAGAATGTAATGTTAATTTCTCTACCATAAGCCACCTCCAACGGCATTTTAGAAAATTTGGCCGTACATCCAACTGGCCTCACAACCACAGACCAGGGGTAACAAGGAGTCGCTAGAGCGCAATGAGCCAAGTACAGCCCCCCAGCCAGACCCTCCCCTAAACCGGACGACACTGGGCCAATTGTGCACCGCATTATGGGACTTGCGGTCTTGGCTGGTTGTGACACAGCCTGGGATCAAACCCGGGTCTGTAGTGACGCCTCAAGCACTGCGATGCAGTGCCTTAGACCGCTGCGCACTTGGGAGGCTGCGGCCCACATTTAATCGGCTCATCTGTCCCGCGGGCTGCCAGCTGCCAATCATTGCTACATACACTACTGACATTGTTAATGTTGTAAATTACCATTGTAGCAGGAAACTATTGGCAGTTCGTCTGTCCAGTGTCTGTGTTCTTTTGCCCATCTTAATCTTTTCTTTTTATTGGCCAGTCTAAGATGAGGCTTTTTCTTTGCAACTCTACCTAGAAGGCCAGCATCCCGCAGTTGCCTCTTCACTGTTGACGTTGAGACTGGTGTTTTGTGGGTACTATTTAATGAAGCTGCCAGTTGAGGACTTATGAGGCGTCTGTTTCTCAAACTAGACACTCTAATGTACT
This sequence comes from Oncorhynchus mykiss, assembly GCF_057628025.1. Lineage (NCBI taxonomy): Eukaryota > Metazoa > Chordata > Actinopteri > Salmoniformes > Salmonidae > Oncorhynchus > Oncorhynchus mykiss. The sequence continues at coordinate 1,779,210 of NC_143038.1, forward strand.
TGTCCTCTTGCTCAGTTGTGCACCGGGGCCTCCCACGCCTCTTTCTATTCTGGTTAGAGCCCGTTTGCGCTGTTCTGTGAAGAGAGTAGTACACAGCATTGTACAAGATCTTCAGTTTCTTGCAATTTCTCGTATGGAATAGCCTTCATTTCTCAGAACAAGAATAGACTGACGAGTTTCAGAAGAAAGTATCTTTGTTTCTGGCTATTATGAACCTGTAATCAAACCCACAAATGCTGATGCTCCAGATACTCAACTAGTCTAAAGAAGGACAGTTTTATTGCAAAAGGGTTTTCTAATGATCAATTAGCATTTTCAAAATGATAAACTTGCATTAGCTAACACAATATGCAATTGGAACACATTAGTGATGGTTGCTGATAATGGGCCTCTATATGCCTATGTAGATATTCCATTAAAGATCAGCCGTTTTCAGCTACAATAGTCATTTACAACATCAACAATGTCTACACTGTATTTCTGATCAATTTGATGTTATTTTAATGGACAAAAAATGTGCTTTTCTTTCAAAAACAAGGACATTTCTAAGTGACCCCAAACTTTTGAACAGTAGTCCTTTAGTCATTTGTATACATTTCGTTCTCTTCTTCTCTCCAGGTGGATCTAAATGAAGAGGAGACCATCCTGATTATCCGTCGCCTCCACAAGGTGCTCCGCCCCTTCCTGTTACGCAGGCTCAAGAAGGAAGTAGAGGCTCAGCTACCGGAAAAGGTATAGTACGTCTCTCCATCTTCACATTTCTTTTAAATACAAACTCATGTTCACAGCTTTCTTCAGTATCTTGTCCGTTGGGTGTCCTCTTACCTATGTTCTCAGGTATTTTTCAGCTGCATAATATCTCCATTCTGTGGTTTTAATTGATTGATTGGTTTATAGATCTCTCTCTCACTGCGTCTCTCTCTCGCTATGTCTCTCTCTCTCTCTCTCTGTCTCTCTCTGTCTCTCTCTCTCTCTGTGTCTCTCTCTCTCTGTCTCTCTCTGTCTCTCTATCTCTCTGTGTCTCTCTCTCTATCTCTCTGTCTCTCTCTGTCTCTCTATCTCTCTGTCTCTCTCTCTCTGTCTCTCTATCTCTCTGTGTCTCTCTCTCTATCTCTCTCCCTGTCTCTCTCTATCTCTCTGTCTCTCTCTGTCTCTCTATCTCTCTGTGTCTCTCTCTCTATCTCTCTCCCTGTCTCTCTCTATCTCTCTGTCTCTCTCTCTCTCTCTCTGTCTCTCTCTGTCTCTCTATCTCTCTGTGTCTCTCTCTCTATCTCTCTGTCTCTCTCTGTCTCTCTATCTCTCTGTGTCTCTCTCTCTATCTCTCTCCCTGTCTCTCTCTATCTCTCTGTCTCTCTCTCTCTCTCTCTGTCTCTCTGTCTCTCTATCTCTCTGTGTCTCTCTCTCTCTCTCTCTGTCTCTCTCTGTCTCTCTATCTCTCTGTGTCTCTCTCTCTATCTCTCTGTCTCTCTCTGTCTCTCTATCTCTCTGTGTCTCTCTCTCTATCTCTCTCCCTGTCTCTCTCTATCTCTCTGTCTCTCTCTGTCTCTCTCTCTCTATCTCTCTCCCTGTCTCTCTCTATCTCTCTGTCTCTCTCTCTCTCTCTCTGTCTATCTCTGTCTCTCTCTCTCTATCTCTCTTCCTGTCTCTCTCTATCTCTCTGTCTCTGTCTCTCTCTCTCTGTCTATCTCTGTCTCTCTCTCTCTCTGTCTCTCTATCTCTCTCCCTGTCTCTCTCTATCTCTCTGTCTCTCTCTCTCTCTCTCTGTCTATCTCTGTCTCTCTATCTCTCTGTGTCTCTCTCTCTCTCTCTCTGTCTCTCTCTGTGTCTCTCTCTCTATCTCTCTGTCTCTCTCTGTCTCTCTATCTCTCTGTGTCTCTCTCTCTATCTCTCTCCCTGTCTCTCTCTATCTCTCTGTGTCTCTCTCTCTATCTCTCTCCCTGTCTCTCTCTATCTCTCTGTCTCTCTCTGTCTCTCTATCTCTCTGTGTCTCTCTCTCTATCTCTCTCCCTGTCTCTCTCTATCTCTCTGTCTCTCGCTCTCTCTCTCTGTCTATCTCTGTCTCTCTCTCTCTCTGTCTCTCTATCTCTCTCCCTGTCTCTCTCTATCTCTCTGTCTCTCTCTCTCTCTCTCTGTCTATCTCTGTCTCTCTCTCTCTCTGTCTCTCTATCTCTCTCCCTGTCTCTCTCTATCTCTCTGTCTCTCTCTCTGTCTATCTCTGTCTCTCTATCTCTCTGTGTCTCTCTCTCTCTCTCTCTGTCTCTCTCTGTCTCTCTATCTCTCTGTGTCTCTCTCTCTATCTCTCTCTCTCTCTGTCTCTCTATCTCTCTGTGTCTCTCTCTCTATCTCTCTCCCTGTCTCTCTCTATCTCTCTGTGTCTCTCTCTCTATCTCTCTCCCTGTCTCTCTCTATCTCTCTGTCTCTCTCTGTCTCTCTATCTCTCTGTGTCTCTCTCTCTATCTCTCTCCCTGTCTCTCTCTATCTCTCTCCCTGTCTCTCTCTGTCTCTCTATCTCTCTGTGTCTCTCTCTCTATCTCTCTCCCTGTCTCTCTCTATCTCTCTCCCTGTCTCTCTCTGTCTCTCTATCTCTCTGTGTCTCTCTCTCTATCTCTCTCCCTGTCTCTCTCTATCTCTCTCTATCTCTCTCCCTGTCTCTCTATCTCTCTCTCTCTCTCTCTGTCTCTCTCCCTGTCTCTCTCCCTGTCTCTCTGTCTCTCTCTCTCTCTATCTCTCTCTCTGTCTCTCTCTCTCTCTCTCTCTCTCTATCTCTCTATATCTCTCTATCTCTCTCTCTGTCTCTCTATCTCTCTCTCTGTCTCTCTATCTCTCTCTCTCTCTGTCTCCCTGTCTCTGTCTCTCTCTCTGTCTCTCTATCTATCTCTCTCTCTGTCTCTCTCTATCTCTCTCTCTGTCTCTGTCTCTCTATCTCTCTCCCTGTGTCTCTCTGTCTCTCTCTCTCTCTCTCTATCTGTCTCTCTGTCTCTCTGTCTCTCTCTCTCTCTCTCTCTCTATCTGTCTCCCTGTCTCTATCTCTCTAACTCTCTGTGTCTCTCTCTATCTATCTCCCTGTCTCTCTGTGTCCTCCAGGTGGAGTATGTAATAAAGTGTGATATGTCAGCGCTGCAGAGGGTTCTGTACAGACATATGCAGGCCAAGGGAGTCCTACTGACAGACGGCTCTGAGAAGGACAAGAAGGTGAGAAGGAATAACTCAAGTTCTTTGTCCAAAACATACAGTTTGTAAAATATGCTTTTTGTTAGATCATATTCTGTATATATGAATATGTGTAAGAAGCTTTTTGATTATATTGCAAGGTGAAATAATTATAAAATGTACAAGGCAGTGTTAGTTTAGTCTTGTTTTAAAAACATTCTCACATGCCTCACTTCCATAAATTCAAAGCTTGTGGTGGCTAAAGTCAGCTGAAGTAGTTGCAGTTTAAAGAAAACAGATGAGTTTCCCCAGGCCCATATACTATTTTCATGGTGAGGAACCATCTAACATCAAGTGGTAAAATCCTGAACTCCTCCTGTAATATCTGTGTGTCTATTGTATGGTAAATCCTCCTGTAATATCTGTGTGTATATTGTAGGGTAAATCCTCCTGTAATATCTGTGTGTCTATTGTATGGTAAATCCTCCTGTAATATCTGTGTGTCTATTGTAGGGTAAATCCTCAACTCCTCCTGTAATATCTGTGTGTCTATTGTAGGGTAAATCCTCCTGTAATATCTGTGTGTCTATTGTAGGGTAAATCCTCCTGTAATATCTGTGTGTCTATTGTAGGGTAAATCCTGAACTCCTCCTGTAATATCTGTGTGTCTATTGTAGGGTAAATCCTCCTGTAATATCTGTGTGTCTATTGTAGGGTAAATCCTCCTGTAATATCTGTGTGTCTATTGTAGGGTAAATCCTGAACTCCTCCTGTAATATCTGTGTGTCTATTGTAGGGTAAATCCTGAACTCCTGTAATATCTGTGTGTCTATTGTAGGGTAAATCCTGAACTCCTGTAATATCTGTGTGTCTATTGTAGGGTAAATCCTGAACTCCTCCTGTAATATCTGTGTGTCTATTGTAGGGTAAATCCTGAACTCCTCCTGTAATATCTGTGTGTCTATTGTAGGGTAAATCTTGATCTCCTCCTGTATTATCTGTGTGTCTATTGTAGGGTAAATCCTCCTGTAATATCTGTGTGTCTATTGTAGGGTAAATCCTCCTGTAATATCTGTGTGTCTATTGTAGGGTAAATCCTGAACTCCTCCTGTAATATCTGTGTGTCTATTGTAGGGTAAATCCTGAACTCCTCCTGTAATATCTGTGTCTATTGTAGGGTAAATCCTGAACTCCTCCTGTAATATCTGTGTGTCTATTGTAGGGTAAATCCTGAACTCCTCCTGTAATATATGTGTCTATTGTAGGGTAAATCCTCAACTCCTGTAATATCTGTGTGTCTATTTTAGGGTAAATCCTTCTGTAATATATGTGTGTCTATTGTAGGGTAAATCCTCCTGTAATATCTGTGTGTCTATTGTAGGGTAAATCCTGAACTCCTGCAATATCTGTGTGTCTATTGCAGGGTAAATCCTCCTGTAATATCTGTGTGTCTATTGTAGGGTAAATCCTGAACTCCTCCTGTAATATCTGTGTGTCTATTGTAGGGTAAATCCTGAACTCCTCCTGTAATATCTGTGTGTCTATTGTAGGGTAAAGGAGGTACCAAGACTCTGATGAACACCATCATGCAGTTGAGGAAGATCTGTAACCATCCCTACATGTTCCAACAGATAGAGGTACAGTGGGAATACACACGCACACACACACACACACACACACACGCACACACACACACACACACACACACGCACACACACACACACACACACACACGCACACACACAGATAGAGGTACATACAGTGGGAGTATACTTTCTATTGATGAACTAACCCCACCACAATTCTGAATTTGTTCACAGGAATCTTTCTCTGAGCATTTAGGATTTTCCGGAGGGATAGTGAGTGGGTAAGTGCATAAGTCGATTGAGAGTCATTTTCACAACAACGACCCCAAATGCTTTCACTCTATTGGCCTGGTTGTGTTCTCTCTCTGCCCCTAGTCTTGACCTGTACCGAGCCTCGGGGAAGTTTGAGGTGCTGGACCGTATCCTGCCCAAGCTGAGGGCCACCAACCACAAGGTGTTGTTGTTCTGTCAGATGACCTCGCTCATGACCATCATGGAGGACTACTTCACCTACCGTAACTTCAAGCACCTGCGTCTGGACGGTACGGTGTCTGTGTCTCGGTATCAGAACTGGGTTCAAATAGTTACTTGGCGTCTTTTCTAATACATGCCTGGTGCAATGGAACAAACGGTACAAAACCCACCCATCTGGCATTCCATAAAGACTCAATCATACTCAACGTATTTTATAGTCTAGAAAAGAAATACTCTTTGAACCCATGTCTGCTACTCATATGATACAAAATCAAAGTTGGGATTTCTGTCTCTCTTAGATGCTGTGTTTTACTCATCCACTTCCCTCTCCCCTCCTCCCTCCCTCCGCCCCCCTCTCCCTCCCTCCAGGCACCACCAAAGCAGAAGACAGGGGCATGCTGTTGAAGGCGTTTAACGACCCAGCCTCCCAGTACTTCATCTTCCTGCTCAGTACCAGAGCCGGCGGGCTGGGCCTCAACCTGCAGTCAGCTGACACCGTGGTCATCTTCGACTCTGACTGGAACCCTCACCAGGTAGGGGGAGCAAGACACACACACAACCCCTAAGGGATTGGCTGGAAC